>NW_020863806.1:0-12733 GCF_003713205.1 Coffea eugenioides
TTGTAGGGAATGACATTTTATAGGTTCCTACAAAATTTCAGATCAATCGGAGTAGCGTAGAGTGAGAAAAGTCGAAATTACTATTGCTGTTCTGGTTTTACCCGAATGTAAGAATTGCGCCTGTAATTGGTTGTTTTGGCTGGAATTGCTTCCGAATTGGTTGTTGAGGCCTTCTGATGGAATTTAGCCCTGTTTCTTAGCTTTCATATGGTTTTGGAATTTCTGGATTTGGACTTATGTAGGCTGTTTTATGATGTTTGTACTAGATTACGGTTTGTGAACCTGTTTTGCGATTCTGGTGTAGTATGTTACATTTTTGACGTAGTTACACTCGAAATTGGACTGAGTGGCCTTCTTCAACATTGTAGCCTCTTAAGTCCTGAATATTCCTGTAAAATTTCAAGTCAAACGGATTAGTGTATCATGAGTTATAGATGAAATACTCAAGCCTGTTTTGAACATCAGGTTCTGTGCGTTTTTAGTTTAGCTTCTGCCCGTGACTTTTTCGGTTTTGATACCGTACGATCTGGGTGGTGACTCCTTCATAAGAAATTTAGATCTTGGTTTTGGATTCGAAACGGTATAAAGTGCGTCGAAATCCGAGTTCCGTAGCTTCCGTTATGACCAAAACAAGATTGATCGTCAGAACTGCCTTTGATCTGGACAGTTCTGACGGGTACTTTGACACTCAAATTGCGTTCTGTTCTGAGTGGATTCAGGTCTTGGCCTAAACATCAAAGTTTTAGCCTTACGTCTCACCTTTCTAATGCCTTTAGAATTTCCTGATTTGGATTTGTGAGCTGGGAGTTATAGTCCAGCAAACATACCCTGTCTGTTACTTTGGAGTGCGAATTCCTGGAACGGTTTTCTGCACTTTCGACCCATCTCTGTTCAGATCCGGAGTTAGGGGTCTTCATGAAAGTTATAGAATTTTATCTTAGCTTCGCAACGGTACCTCATGTACCTTGATCCGACACTCATAGCTTCGATTAGGCTCAAAACAGTTTTGACGGCAAAATGGCTAGGCCGCCATTCCCGTTTCCGTGTGCCGTTTCCGCACTCGTATGTGCCGATTTTGCCGTTTTGCTTGTTTTAGGCATATTAGTAGCCGTTTATGATATTATGTGAAGCAATATTCTATTTCAGACGGTGGTGAGCTAGGTGGAGCCGGTGGGGCCTACTAGCTACTCCGACACAAATTTCAAACTTTTGCTCTTTTGTTCGTTGAGTAAGTATTCAGGCCGATCTTACGTGTTAGTTGCTTATGTGTTTCAATATGTATGAAAAGGGTACCTAGGCGAGGGTTTACTTTATCGCACTCGACCTAAACCCTAATTTACGTATATATTTGTACATGACATATGTATATGAATCATTTTGGAACTAAACCCCTTGAGCTTGTGGCTCGGGGTGACTTTTGCATAAATTTTGTGAAGTTTGTGAGTTTGGGGCCCGATCTCATGACCTAGATGGACTATTCGAGCCAGTTAGGGCTTGGTCGAAGTTAGTCCAACCTGGTTTGAGGTCACCAAGTTTGTGAATCCGGTTCACCGATTATATGGACCAAGTTTGTGACCCGAGCTTGTGAACCAAGCTCAATTTCGTTCGCTCGAGCAAGTTTGTGAGGTGCCTGGCCAGAGAGGGTGATAAGGTGTACGGTGGGGGTACAAGTGAAGTTCTACGGACCATTATTTGAGGTCGACGGAGTGTCGGCAGGAGGTCACACATGGCAAACGATCTGTCTTTGGAGCCACCTGTATCCTTATTATGTGATGTTAGTTTTCTACTTTTGCTTTACTCTTACTATGTAACTGTTGTTACATGAAATTTACGCTTTTGCCCCTGTTTACTTACTAAGCATATAGCTTACCCCATTCCTTTTGTTTTCCTTAGCAGGGGCCGACGCGGGGACTTTTATCACACACACTAGTATAGTTAGATGTTCATGTAATAGTTGGACAAGTAGGATGTTTGTTTTAGTTTTGGTGGTTTGTATAAGGACCCTCCTAAGGGTCTACATTTTGGTTTTGGTTGTAATTATAAGGATGTAATAGTATGAGCAGGTAATTATAAGGATGTAATAGTATGAGCAGGTACTTTTGGGGAATGTAATTAGAATTTTTGGGGATTGTGTATAATGTATATAGTGCTCTTTCGATTTCTCTAGTTTTATTACTTTAAGTTTTGAGTCCTGGCGCGAGCTAGGCAGGCGGCCCGCCGATACCCTTGGGTTCGCCCTTGGGAGAAGTGGGGTCATCACAGTTTTCCCAGGTTAGAGTCAGCCTCACCCTTTTTAAGCACATTAGGCACGAGGGAAGGGGTTCCACCCCTTTTACTCGTTTTTATTGTATCTCTTTTCTTAATTGCTCCCAATATGTTATGTGTACTATCAATTGCACTAACCATTTCTTTGTTTTCTTGGCCTGCATTCATGTGCTTTAGCAATAAGAGGCCTCTTTGGCACTCTTTTAGTGGCTTTCCCACTAGATAACTCACATGTTTAAATTTCAGTCATTACACTTAATTTTCAATAGGTACATTTCATTTTAGACCTTTTCCCCCCCGATGCATTATTTATGTCCTTTAGACCATATTTGTCACATATTTACATCGCTTTAATAAATGGCATCATGCATTAAACCTTAGAAGGAACGCCATTTAGGCAATTCCGTGTTAGGAATAAGCCACCTTGTGTCTCGGATACTTAATCCAATGAGACTTGCACGTTTACATTTTGTACCATCCAAAGGGGTAGTGCACAAGGTAAGGTAGGATCCGATCATTTTCATAGAGCAATCTTTGGAATATGAGCGTTTAATAATCACTTTTTGGCCATTTTATCAAATTGGTATAAATCCCTTGCAAAAAGGACATTAATTTGAAGAAATTCACAAATCATTCCTCGCTATTGAGACGATAAATAAACTGAGGCCAAAATTTGATTTTAGAAGGCTCATAGACTAATGCATCGCAATAAGCCGTTAATTCCATTCAGCCCATTGGATCATTTTATTCATCAATTTCATCCAGTCCATTTTATCAGTTTATCCATTTTAGGGCAATCTAGTCGATTTTTGAATAAGATCACCAATTTCATTCAATTCATTTGATTAGTTTACCCATTCTTGGGTCAACTCAATCAATTTTGAATAAATTCAAATCACCAGATTCGTTCAATTTCATTTGACCAGTTTACCCTTTTTAGGGTGATTTAGTCAATTTTCCGATCCATTTGACTAGTTTACCTATTTTTAGGGCAATTCGGTCGATTTTGAATAAATCATCCTTTCACTCGATCGGTTTGATCAATTGATTTCATTCAATTCATTTGATTAGTTTAATTCATTTTAGGGTTATCCATTCACCTTTCAATAAATAATCAAATTTCATTCAATAAATTTGACCATTTTACCCCTTTTGACACATCATGCGTCGATCAAAATAAGCAATTCATTCAGACTTTGTCCTCATTTTTTAGGACGAATGTTTCTTCTCACTCCAAATTGACCAAATTTTTCAAATCATTTTTCACTTAATCAATTGATCGGATTCATCAGGTATGGTATAGTGCCTACCCTAGAGGATCGCATTTTCATGCTAGGCCTACCCTTGGCATAAAAAGGGTTCCCCCATAGGACATGCATACCGATTTTTTATAGTCTTGATTACTGATTCTGGGTATTTTTCCTTTTGTTTTTCCGCCTTCCCCCAGCATTCATAAAAATATTTCAATAAGGAGAAAATATCTTTCTATACCTGATAACAATTTTGATCTGGTAAAGTTTGAAAATTACTTGATTCTTAGGCAGGCCCTACAACGTGAATTCGAAAATTCATCTGAAAGCGCTCGTGCAAAACATCTAAGGGATTTCATTGCTCAAAGGAAAAGGGGATATTAAGAGAGAAAATGTGTATACATGTGCAAAGGAATTTTGTAGAATTGCTTTTAAATTTTTCAAACATTGGCAATAATGAAGCTTTTGTTCAGACAATTATTTGTTTTGTATGATACTCGTGTACATTTCATTCTTTATTGAGCTCATTAAGAGATTTCATGATGAATTTTAAGAAATAAGACCGAATTGAGAGTTTTTTTTAACCTCCAGCCTGAAAATTCGCAAGTGTATGCTTTCTAAAATCCTTGTGTACACTAGATTGGTGATCCGAGCTATACAATAAGAGTGCTCAAAAATTAAAAGAGGTCGCTCAAAAGGCCCATGAGATACCTTTTCTCCTTTACTTAACCCCAAAATAAAATCAGTCACATTGATTGATAAATTGCAAATTGGAGCGAACTTTGCTTAGAAAAATGCCCATTGGTTTAACTAGATGCAATTCACATCTAAGTGAAAGCAAAAATGTGCATTATTCTTGTTTGTTTTGAAAATTTGGAATGATACTTTGAGCATTCGTTTCTCTACCTATACAGATTTTATCATTTGCTCTCCCATTTGAGCCTTTAAAAAGAATAATTTCGTTTCAAATAAGTGCCTTGATGATCACTACCCTACATTGAAAAATTTTCAAATATCAAAAAGGGGAATGGATTCTCAATGACCATTTCGTTACTTTGGTTGTCATGAGGTGTAAGAATGATACTTTGGCCATCGTTTCTACAACCTAAACACCATTTATCCCTTGCATCCTCATTTGAGCTAAAAATTGGTGGTTCTTTTCGAGTGCACATATGATCGCACCCCACATTGGGGAAGGAGATTGGGGAATTTTGAAGAAGGAAAAAGAAAAGGGGAAAGGGAACCGCGAATTGGGGAAATTTGATTCTACCTGGGTTTTCAATTTTGAAAAGAAAAGAAAAGAGGAAAAAGGACAAGTTCTGTCCGGTGGATCACTTATGTTTCATAGATATGTTGGATGAACAAGAGTCTTCCTCAGTCAATTAATTCAGATACATGCAAGAAATTTCGCAGTAATGTAAATTTCCTTTCAGAGTTATTGTAAGAGACGGAACAAAAGTCAGGCCCTCTTCTTTTCCAATCAAACATTCTATCCCTAGTTATCCCTTTTGAGCCTTCATAATAAATTATTTCGTTTGGCAACCCCTGACATCGCAAACCCCACACTGGGGCAAGTTTGAGTTGAAAAGTAAAATTTTCAAGAAGTGAAAGTGATAATGCATCAAAATCAAAAGAAAAAGAAGAAAAGAGAACCTTAGTTCAAAAATAACTGGGGCAAATTTTGTGAAAAATTCAAAAGAATGGCAGAAGGCCGAAAAATCAAAAGAAGAAAGAAAATGAAAGAGGAAAAGCCTCAATTAAGAATAAACTGGGGCCAGTTCTGATTTAACCCTAAAAGAGGGTTGGCACAACAATGCGATCTCAGATTCTTCAAACCGCTTTTGGAATCCGCTTTCAAGCCTTAACTTTTCTAAGCACCCCACCTGACCCCATTACAAAAGCCGAAAGTCCTGACTTCTGTTCTTTGCAATGGCCCTGTCAAGGAAATTTCTGATGCCGAAAATTTTAGTTGTATTTCTGAATTGCTTGGGTATGGGGTTGACGCTACTCATCATGTGAAAACCCACCAGGTCGAGGAAAAGGAAAAGAAGCAAAAGCAAAGCAACAAAAGTGAATGCAAGAAAATGCAGAAAGTTCGACGCTGAAGTCCCTAGTGAATGATGAGAAAAATGCAAACAAAGTCTGAGATCTTTGAGTTCAAAATAGGGGCAATTTTGGAAAATGCGATCTTTGGTGCAATGTCCTTGAAAAATTTATTCTTTAACTATCGTTTTCAAGCTACATTACAAGCTCATAAAGTCCATCGTTGACTTATTCCTTCATGACAACCCAAAGTGAGGATTATGCTCATACGAAAATCCATCAATCATTTGTGATCATAAGGGTATAACCAGTTTCGCATGCTTAGCTATAGTTTCTATCCATATTGTTGCAAGCCTATAAAGCTCATATGTGGACTACGTTTTCTTAAGAAATAAGGGTGACAAACTCTTTGCTTTCACTAAGATGTGATGTTGAATGCATTACAATTTTGGGCACAAGAACCAGACAAATCTTGACCTCTCATTTTCCTTGGCCACCTCAAATCAGAAATAAAGTCACTTAATTGGTCCTGAAGATGAACCAACTGGAAATTATGACCCATTACCCAAAACACAGATGCTAAAAGTGAGGAAGAAATCTTCTGTAATTTGGTATTACTTCAAGAAATTCATCATGAAATTTTCGGAAAGTCATCCAAACAAGTTTTTGCAATTAAATGGCCCATACTGGGGCAAAATTTTGTTTATAAGATTTCGTGAAAGCAAGCCCACACAGGGACAAATATTTGTGTAGTCCAATTGAGGATTTCGTCCAAGAATCAAATAATGAATTTTTCAAATCAATCACGCTGCTCTTTTCATGGAAATTTAAGTGCATGTCATATTTTGGTAAGCCCCTGTGCAGGTATTCATAGTTGAAATCGACGAAAGAGCATCTGGTGATGTGGAAGGCCGATGCCGAAGAAAGAGAAGAAAGAAGGGAAAAGGGCCGTACACTGAGGGCAAATTATTTTTGGAAAGATCCTCTCAAAAAGAATCAAGAAAAATTTTAAAAAAAAGAAAAAAATCAAAAAGTCAAAAATCAAGTTCAAATTCTTGTTTCTTGGAAAATCAAATTTAATTTCTGATTTTTTGACAAATCAAATTCAATTTCTTGACCAATTGGATGGCAGGACTGGGTCTTATCCCACTGACCATTCACAAACTTCACAAAAATCACGTTGGAACTGGGTTTTATCCCGCCGCCAACCTCGGCAGAACTGGGTTCTATCCCGCTGACCGCTTATACCACGTTGGGCCTGGATTTTGTGCCGCCAACATCACAAAGTTCACGTTGGGCCAGGATTTTGTGCCGCCAACTTCACAAAAATCATGTTGGGCCTGGATTTTGCGCCGCTGTGAGAACCCGTAAAACCCTAATTATTTTCCTAGGGTTTATTTCCCCTTAATTGCATGTTTTCTGCATTTTCTGGCTTAGAAATATTTTCTTAGTGGATTTTATGAGCAGTTATAGTTTTAAGATGATTTTTCTAGCATTGGTGAATTTTTAGAAAATTAAGAATCTATATTGGACGTGGGACCCACTAGTGCAAAAAGTTCGGAAAAATTCGGCCAATAAGGTTAAGTTTCGGATACTGTGAAAAATTTATCGGGTGTTAAGAGATAAGTAGTGTGTGTGAAGTGATTGATGTGAGAGAGAAAAGAAAGATAGGAATGCATTTAATGAGTGTGACAAGTGTCACAATCTCATTGGTTGGACTTTAAGAATTACTATTCACTTTCTTGACTTTTTTGACCAAAGGATTAAATATCAAAAATTCACAAAATTTCCTCATTTTTCTTTCTCCTTGGCCGGCTCTCTCTCACTCTTTTGCAAGAAGAAGAACTCTTCAATCTTCAAGCTTTCTACTAGCAAATCATCTAAATCAACCGAATAAACAAGATTCCACTCCATAAAATCCTATCTTCTAGTGCTAGTAAGGGTTGTAGTGAAGTTGTTTTGAAGAGCAAAGGTGTCCACAATCTCTCTTTCCCTTGTTTCTTGGTAAGTGATGCTACAACCTCTCCCCTAAACCTAATGATGGTTATATTATGCTTAATGGTGGCATGAGTGAAGGAATATATGATTTATTTCTTGATTTGAAGAGTTTTGGTGAATTTTTTATTTTATTGGGAATTTTTCTGGTTTAATATGAATGGGATGTTGTGGCCTTGTATGATGAATGGTAATGGCTGATAATGGCTCTATGAGGTGTATTGGATAAGAAAATGTAATCAATTTTGGATTTGGATGGAAAATGAAAAGTTAGGGTTCATATTTTTCCCAATTCTGTCCGGTTTTGGATCATAGGGTTAGAGGCCGAATTGGACTTTGCTCAAAACATGAAAGTTGTAGGTATTGATGAGTAGGAGGTTCCTGAAAAATTTCAGGGCATTTGGATGAGTGTAGAGTGAGTTATGACGAAATTACTGTAGCTGTTCTGCTTTGATCAGAATGCGAAAACTGAGTTTGTATTTGGCTATTTTGACTGGAATTGGTTTGGATTTTGAAGTTGGTGTCTTCTGATGAAATGTAGCTGAATGTCTTAGCTAACATATGCCTTTGGAATTTCGGCATTTGGACTTGTATGGACTGAGATATACCGATTACAGTTTTCTGCATTTTGCAAACCTGTTTTGGGAATTCTGGTATAGTATTTCGTATATTTGACCTAGTTGTGTTAGGAACTGGATTGAGTGACCTTCTACATTGTTGTATTTCTGTTTCTTGGCTTCGAAATGGTGGGTCTTACACCCCCATCCGATAATTGTAGTGAGAGTTGTGCCATTACCGCATTATGAGGTCAAATCCGGTTTTCATATCAAGGCCTTAGTTAAAGCCCTTTCTTAATTTCTGGTTTCCTCTATTGTTTGTAAATGTTTATGGAACCTTATTGGGGTCATGTTTGGCCTTGGTTTATGACTCGTTATCGAGTTTCATTGTATTTGTTTGCATGTTTTTAGGGCGTGACGGTGGTGCACAACGTTCTTTTGACTAAAGTGTTTGAAACCACATTGTGCTAGCTTGGTGAGTGTACTACTCACTTATGTGCTATTACATGGCTTTGATCTTTGTACTTGAGATGTTGAATGTTGATTGATCCAGGTGAGAGTGTACTTTATCACTTTCACATATTGTTCCGCATGTTATTGGAAAGTTATATGAAATGTTATATGAAATGAAATACATGACTTCAAATATTATCCATGAGCTCAACCCCATTGGTTATTGATTGAATCGAGCCGGCGAGGGCTTGGTCGTGCCAATTAATGTGCCTTGGGGCAACATCATAGGGAATCTTGTAGTATGAGAGACTCTTGATTCCGGTTTACTCGAGTAATACCACAATGCAAGTGTTTGGATTTCGGGCCCGGTTGAGGAATGTTAGGAGGAAGGGAATGGAAGTTAAGAGGAGTCTACGGTTGGTTACCTTTCAGACATTGACGGAGAGTCAATGAGACCTGATCAAGAATTCAAACGAGGAAAAGGGCTCTTGAGAGCCACCCGTATCCTTTTATCCTCATTATTAATGTGTGGCTTTATTTATTTTGGTAAATTGGACTGTTAAGCTTGATGTATCCATGAACTTGGTTGCTTGAGTTGTATTCTCACTGGGCAATTAGCTCACCCCGTTCCTTTTGTTTTTCCTTACAGGAATATGACTCTTTTGGAATGAATTTTGATAAATGGTTGCCAAATGAACTAGATGAATGACTCTTTTGTATTGTATATAAAATGGGACCCTAAATGTATCATTAGGGCCGTTTTCACTTTTGTTTTGGCAAACCATATATGTAGTGACTTTTGTATCACTTTTAAATGTCATTTTGGTTTGTAAAGGCTAAATGTTATGGGGTATATGTAATTCGATGTTTGGTTGGGTTCGGACGAGTCGGTTACTATTCATGGCCGACTCCGGATTTCATTTTCTTTTATTTTGGGTTATTTTGCCCTTTTGCCTTATTTGCGCGCGTTATAAGTTCCGGAACGTGAAAGATCGCTCTATACTGCCCCGTTAGTCCTGGCGAGAGCTGGGCAGGCAGTCCGCTAACCTCTTTGGTTCGCCTTAGGGGAAAGTGGGGCTGTCACAGCCGCCAACTTCACAAACATAATGTTGGGTTTGAATTTTGTGACCAATTTCTCAAGGCAGGCTCGGGTTCTATCCCACTGATCGATTTTTAAGGCAGGCTCGAGTTTAATCCCATTGATCAATTTGTCAAAGGCAGGCTCGGGTGTTATCCCACTGACCAATTCATCGCACTGGGGCAAAATTTTGGATAATTTTCCAAGTAAATCTTATGCAGTTTCTTCATACATGCCAGCATTTCATTTTTGCATTGCCACTAGCCGTTGGGTCAGTCTCACTAGTGCGCATTTCTTTTATTTTGCCGCTAGCCGTTGGGTCAGTCCCACTAGCGGGCCTTTCATTTGCATTGCCACTAGCCGTTGGGTCAATCCCACTGGTGCGTATTTCTTTTATTTTGCCGCTAGCCGTTGGGTCAGTCCCACTAGTGCGCATTTCTTTTATTTTGCCGCTAGCCGTTGGGTCAGTCCCACTAGCGTGCCTTTCATTTTTGCATTGCCACTAGCCGTTAGGTCAGTCCCACTAGTGCGCATTTCTTTTATTTTGCCGCTAGCCGTTGGGTCAGTCCCACTAGCGTGCCTTTCATTTGCACTGCCACTAGCCGTTGGGTCAGTCCCACTAGTGCGCATTTCTTTTATTTTGCCGTTAGCCGTTGGGTCAGTCCCACTAACGTGCCTTTCATTTGCACTGCCACTAGCCGTTAGGTCAGTCCCACTAGCGTGCCTTTCATTTCATTGCCATTAGCCGTTGGGTCATCCCACTTGCGTGCCTTTCATTTGCATTGCACTAGCCGTTGGGTCAGTCCCACTAGTGAGCATTTCATTTTGTACGCCACTAGTCGTGGTCAATCCCACTAATGCGCATTTCTTTTACTTCGCCGCTAGCCGTTGGGTCAGTCCCACTAGTGCGCATTTCTTTTACTCTGCCACTAGCCGTTGGGTCAGTCCCACTAGTGCGCATTTCATTTTGCACCGCCACTAGCCGTTGGGTCAGTCCCACTAGTGTGCGTTTCATGACTTTATTCGGGTCAGTCCCATGATTTAAATTTTGTTCGGGTCAGTCCCATGATTTAAATTTTGTTCGGGTTAATCCCGTTTTAAATTTCCTGTTCGGGTCAGTCCCGTTTTAAATTTCCTGTTCGGGTCAGTCCCGTTTCAAATTCCTGTTCGGGTCATTCCCGTTTTAAATTCTTGTTCGGGTCAATCCCGTTTTAAATTTCCTGTTCGGGTCAGTCCCGTTTTAAATTTCTTGTTCGGGTCAGTCCCATTTTTAAATTCTTGTTCGGGTCAATCCCGTTTTAAATTTTCTGTTCGGGTTAGTCCCGGTTTTAAAATTTCCTTGTTCGGGTTAAAATCCCGTTTTAAAAATTTCCTGTTTCGGGTCAGTCCCGTTTTACAAATTTCCTGTTCGGGGTCATTCCGTTTTAAAATTCTTGTTCGGGTCAATCGGCGTTTTAAATTTCCTGTTCGGGTTCAGTCCGTTTTAAAAATTTCTTGTTCGGGTCAGTCCATTTTTAATTCTTGGTTTTTCGGGTTCCCATTCCCCCCCCCGTTTTTTATTTTCCTGTTCGGGTTAGTCCCGTTTTTAAATTTTCCTGTTCGGTTAATCCATTTTAAATTTCCTGTTCGGAGTAAGTCCCGTTTTTAAAATTTTCCTGGTTCGGGGTAAGCCCCGTTTTAAATTTTCTTGTTCGGGTCAGTCCGTTTTCAAATTTCTGTTCGGTCATTCCGTTTAAATTCATGGTTCGAGTCCCAGTCCGTCTTAAATCCTGTCCGTCGGAATCATTTTGTGTCGAATGACACAGGTAAGCATTTGGTGTCCTACTTCTTTGTTCTCAAGTTTTTTTCCAAAACTCAGACAAAGAGGGGCAACTGTAGACACCAAATTTTTAGTGTATTTTTATTTACTATTATTTTATTTGTCATGTTAGTTTTTATTTGCTTTTAGTCTTTTATTAATTTTTTGAAAAAAAAAGAAAGAAAGAAAAGAAGAAAAATTATTAGCATTTTGTTGTTATCTTTTATTCATAGTTTTGTTCATTTTATCTGAATTTATTTTAAATTGTTATTTTTCTTTGTTTATTTAGTTCATTGTTATAAAAACAAAAAAAAAGAGAGAAAAAGCTGCGCATGCAGCATTACAGAAGCATGAAGAAATCGGAGGGCTCATGTTTTTGGGTAAAACTAACTCTTCATCCTCACCTTTGAGGTGAGGGTTTAGGGGCTTAGGGATTCCTATAAAAGGAACAGCCGCAGCTGGACAGAGAAGGGGGGAACCTCTTGGCTGCTGGAGGAAAAAGAAAACCGAGAGGAAGAGAGAAAAACCTGGAAGTTTTGGAAGGGCTTGGGCTGAAAGAAAAAGAAAAGGCTGAGAGGAAGAGAGGTTGAGAAGAGGCTTGAGCGAGCAAGGGGGGAATCTGCGGGTGACGGCTGGAAGTGGAGAGAAAAGGCTGGGTGACGGCTAGGTTTTATAGAAACGGCTATAACAGAGAGCGAGGGGGTGACGGTAAGACAGAGGGCAGAGGGAGAGTAAGAAAGGGAGAGACCAAGAGGACGGCGAGGGCAGAACAGAAAGCAACGAAAAAAAAGAAGGAAACCCGCGAGCGGGTTTTGGGCTGATTAAGAAGGCTGGAGAGGAAACCAGAAAAGAAACGAAGCAAAAGGGGAAATCTAGTTGGCGGCTGGGCTAGAGAATCTGGAGGAAAAAGAAGAAAGCTTCGGGTTAGATTTGTTGGAGAAAACCAGAGAGAGGTTGACAGCTGCGGCGGCTAGGAAGAAAAAGAGCCAGCCGAAAAACTAAGGGAAAGGCAGAGGGCTTCACAAGAATGGAGGACGGCAGTAGGATAGAGAGTGATAAGAGAGGTGACGGCTAAGAGAAAAAAGCTAGAGAGGAAAAGGGTAACGGACTGTAGAAGCCATGGTTGAGGGAGAGCTTGAGGGTTTTAGGCAAGACCCACGGAGAGAGAGGGGAGATTGAGGGAGGCGCTCGGTTGAACAAAAGGGAAGGAAAGCAGGCTTCGAAAAAGGCTAGGCTGAGGAGCAGAGGGATAAACGACCGCCACCACCACACTACAATCCACCACCATCGCTGA
>NW_020863807.1:0-26879 GCF_003713205.1 Coffea eugenioides
AATGGCAACTTTGTGTTGTGTTTTTGCTGCAGAGAATTCGGCCAAGAGAGAGACTAAGAGAGAGAGTGTTTGGTCTAAATTTAGCTTCTTAAGGAAGACACAATGTGTGGTGCAAAAATCATCCCCAAAGTCAACTCTCACTAGGGTGCGTTTGGGCGCGTTTCGGCTCGATTTCTCGCGCGTTTGGTTCACTAGTGCACTAAACCTCTAATGCACTTATATTCATGTAGATAATATTCACTCTTAATTATCCCGAAATAAGGGTCTAAGGTCCCTCAAATAAAGTCACGCGTGTGGAAACGTGTACCGTCAATTTTATCGCTATAACGCGAAACCTCCGAGAAATTCTTATAACGTCCGTACTACTAACCATCACTTGAGTATTTAAACATTAAAATTCCTATTTTAAGACTAAGGCACGTATCTCCAATTTTTCTGAGCTCAGTGTATCCTCAAATCGGCTATCGTTCCAAATGAACGTGCACTATTTCACTTATCGGGCTTTCGGAAATTAATTTTTGAAACAAGTCATTTTAAAAATATAATGAAACTATATTTCCATGTAATTAGGTCTCAAGAGCTTAGAAAATAATATTCGGAGTAAAAGACCAAATAAATAATTAAATAAGCTAGAAATAGGAGATTAAATAAGTAAATTTTGCGAGTCCTCACAAAGGGTCTCAATACCCAAAATCCCCGAACAGACTACCGTGGTTCGTTATCTAATCGTCCAGGCCCTTGCCGGCCCGACTCGAATAACTTAGCCACAGGATTGAGCTCATAGGTCATAGAAATCCGAACAGATGCAGACACAGATAACAGATTCAAATTTTTGCATAGTAAATTGGCATATGAGCAGACTAGAGAACGAGTGTGATAAAGTACACCCTCGTCTCGAACAAATAAACAGATTGCAGAGCAGAAATCAAGTTAAATAGCAATGGAGGGGAGTGGTACACTCACCGGCTTAACTTCAAAAGTTTTCACTTCATATTGGCCTTAATCGCCAAGAAACCCTAAAATAATCAAAATAAATCAATTGAAGGTTTTACTTCCAGAATCGAGTAAACACAATGCACATGAGGCTCGACTACTAGTCGTATGCCTCGCCAAAATAATTACTAATGCAAGGGTGGAAAACATGATTTTCTTGGAAACAAAAAGGTAACATGAAGACTTAGGCGCAAACAACCCAAAAGCCTTTCATTTCCACCAAAAGGCAAATCTACTTAAAGGAACCAAACGGCCTAGAAAATCGGGCAGCACCGTCCCTAAAATTCTTACTTTTCCAGCCATTAAGGCTTCATTATTTCCTCAAATTAGCCCCAACATTTCACACCAAAGGTCATCTCATTTCCCAAAAGCCGTACAGGGCTCAAAGTGGTACAAGTACAAAAGTTAGCTAGGAAACAACCAAAATGAAAGCAAGCCCTAAGAGAGACTCGACGACGAGTCATAAAACAATGCTGAACACAACCCCAATAGGGTCTCATATGCATAAATAAACATGGTAGCAAACCAGCAATTAATATATGACCTTAACTTAAGCCTTAATAGAAAAACCGTGTTTGATCTTATAATGCGGTAATGGCGTCAATTTCACTACGGTTATCGGTTGGGGGTGTAAGACCCACCGATTCGAAGCTATGAAACAGGGCTACAACAATGTAGAAGGGCACTCAATCCAGTTCCTAGCTTAACTAGGTCGAAAGTGCCAAATACTATACCAGAATTACCAAAACAGGTTTGCAAAACACAGAAAACTGTAATTACTATAACTCAGTCTATACAAGTCCAAATGCCGAAATTCCAAAGGCATATGATAGCTAAGACATCCAGTAACATTTCATCAGAAGACACCAACTTCAAAATCCAAACCAAATCCAGTCAAAATAGGCAATTACTATCGCAGTTCCGCACATTCTGTTCACCAAAAACAGCAACAGTAAAAACGGCATAACTCTCTCTATACTACTCTAAATTCCCTGCAATTTTGCAGGCACTTCTTACTCACCAATACCTACAACTTTCATGTTTTGAGCAAAGTCCAATTCGGCCTCTAGCTATGACCTAAAATTTCGGACAGAATAGGGGATTTAAGAACCCTAACTTTTCAATTTTCACACCAAATCCAAAATTGTTTGCATTTAACCACAATTCACACTCACTAGAGTCATTTACAACCATTACAATCCATCATACAAGCACCCAACATCAAGATCATATTAAACCAGAAAAATCATCAATAAAATGAAAAACTTCACCAAATCACTTCAAACCAAGATAAAACCAGAAATTTCAGCACTTCAAGCACTACTAAGCATAATTTAAGCTTCATAGGGTGTAAGAGGGTGTTCAAGCTTCACTTACCAAGAAACAAGAGAGAAGAGGTTGTTGAACACCTTAAACCTTCAACCAAGCTTCAATAAACAACTTACTAGCACTAGAAGGTAAGATTGTATGGAATGGAATTGGATGTAACCAATGTTTTTGGTTGATTTGCAACAAGTAGAAGCTTGAATGGTGAAGAAAGTTTCTTCCTTCCTTGCTCAAGGTGGCCGGCCAACAAGAGAAGAAAAATGGTGATTTTTTGTGCATTTTTTTGATATATAATCCTTTGGTCAAAAAAGTCAAAATTGGGAATAGTAATTCTTAAAAAAAACTTCCAATGAGGAGGTGACACTTGTCACCTCCATAAATGCATTCTTATCTTTCTTTCCTCTCTCACATCAATCACTTCACACATTCTACTTATCACTTAACACCCGATAAATTTTAAACAGTATCCGAAACTTAACCTTATTGGCCGAATTTTTCCGAACTTTTCGCACTAGTGGGTCCCACGTCCACTATTTACTCTTAATTTTCTAAAAATTCTCCAATGCTAGAAAAATCATCTTAAAACTATAATTGCTCATAAAATCCACTAAGAAAATATTTCTAAACCAGAAAATGCAGAAAACATGCAATTAAAGGGAACTAAACCCTAAGAAAATAATTAGGGTTTTACGGGTTCTCACATATGTACTAGGTGCTATATGTGATTTATGTGTTTATTTTCTTTATTATGTTTTACATGATTTATTTGATTGTAATAAATGTTTAACGTCACCACACTAGTCCAACGCTAGTTGTGGCCCCCCTTTTTCCGATTCCGCACTAATCCAACGCTAGTTGTGGCCCTCCTTTCTAACTTCTCACTAGTCCAATGCTAATGAGGACTTATAGACATGGACTAGTCCAACGCTAGATCCTTAGGGACCATCCACGCGTTAGATCATGTTTGTGTGACAATCACTACACTCTCATGCATATTTTCTACTTTTTAGGGTTTTTTATTATTTTTGCATGACATTTCCCTTGTATACACATCCCTTATCCCATATTTCCCCTATATATATCCCTTATCCCATATTTTCCTCTATATAACCCTATGTGTGAGACATGACATTAGACTTACATTTCGTATAAGGAAAGTTAGAACTAGCTTAGATCATTTTGCTTGCCTAGATTAGAAGAGTTACCCCTAGAATATGGGATATAGACGAGTTTGGCTTTCTAACCTTAGCACGCTCGTATTCCCTCTATCAAAGGGAATATTGAAGTCACGAGTATTAGCCCCCGCACCTGTTATGATGCATTCCTCTAGGTCATGTATATTTGTATAATTATTATTTTCTTTTTCTTTTTCTTCGAGTCTCATATTTTGCACATTCGTGACCTCTTCAAATAATTACTTTTGGGTATTGTAATTAATGCGATTTGCACCAACTAAAATTTGAAGAGACATGTTGACCACGATACACTAGGTCTAGGGTTTGCATTCATATAGTACGTCCAAATATGATAAATTCTTAGGTTAAAATAAGAAAATCTTTGACTAAATCACGCGACTAGCCTTGGCTAGGTTGAAAGGGTGCCTTGGATTTTATCCTTGCCTCCCTTTCTTCAAATGTGACTCCCGAACACTTTTCTCTAATTTTCGAAGACTTGGAGTCGTTTAAAAGGGGTTTTTCTACTTTTTCTTTAAAATTCATTTTAGGTGACTTGGTACACCTTAACTCAATACCAAGTGGTGACTCCGATTTTTTATTCAAAAACCCTTTTTAAACTATAATTTGGGCCAAAATAATCGCACTTATTAAACCCCATTTTAGGCCCATTTTCTTATTCATTTTTCTAAAAAACAATATTCATTTTTTTTCAAATCAAAAACTCATTTTCACTTAAAATCTATTTTTATAAAATACTCGGTAATTTTTATTTTTAAAAAAATGGGGCGCGACACTAGGCTGGCGTTCCGCAGATACCCTTAGATTTACCCTTGGGAGAAGTGGGGCGTCACAATTTCTTTGTAGATCTTCATAGCTTTTGATCTACTCACGAACATTGCCATCTTCTTACCACAAAATCTTGTTAATTTCAAAATCTTCAAAAAGTCTATCTTTATAATTTAGGCATAGACTTCTCTACCTATCAATATAATTGACTATGGGTTCATTTTTCCATTGGTGTGCGTTGTCAATTCTAACATGCTAATCATTCTTTGAATACTATGGAAATGATTTAGAAACTCTTGCTCAAGTTGCTCCCAACTTTCAATGGATCCAGGCTAGAGATTAGTATATCAATCAAATGCATTGCCCTTCAAAGATTAGACAAATTGTTCGACTAGAAAGTTACCATATATTTCAGTATTGTTGCAAATTTCAATGAAATGGACTATGTATTGCTTTGGATTCCCTTTCCCATCATACTGCTAAACTTGGGTAGTTGATATCTAGTAGGCATCATGAGATTGTCAATTCTCATAGTATAAGGCTTGGAATAATTGAAGCTTGACTTCAAATCACTTTCATGTTTGATTTTAGCAATGTCTTCAACAAACTCCTTTAATTGCTTCATGGGAATTGTTCTTTCAGAGGTTATGTGTACTTCCTTCACTTTATCTTTTCTTTTAAATGATGAAATCTCATGTTCTTGTTGTACTTTGAAGTCTATATAACTTCCTTTAGAAGCAGAATATCTTTGGTTGAGAAGCTGAGTAATGAGAGCATCTCGATCCTTGATGTTGATTCATCATTAATTCTATTATCTTGGACATGTTTACCACTTGCTCTTTGAAATTTGGAGTGCTTGTCACCATAACATGCAGTATGAAAGAAATAGAAGAATAGTAGAATCTTCAACAAGAAATGTTGACTATAGAGTTTCATGGGAGGATTCTGATACAATATTTGATAGGTCATTATCAGGCTTCAAAAGTTTGGATGTAGATCCAATTTTGAGCATGACAAGAGTCTTCTCAATTGAAGCAGAGACATCCTTCAGCCCTAATATGGAAGAAGAGATTTTGGATGATGTTGAACCAAAGATGGGAGTTGAAGTAAATGGAGTTTCCATGCTACTTTGAGTGAAAGGTCTTATTATGCTCCTTGTCATTGGACAAACAGCACGAGAGTTTGTAACAACATACCATTATCAACAAATTTGGCATCACCAGTCTTGGAACATGTAGCCATGGATTTGTCATTCTTTAGAGCCATAGTTTGTTATATGCAATCGAATATATAAAGAGAAGAGATGCAAGATAAGACTATTCCACCTGTAAGAGAAGAAGCAAGAGAGGAAGATGTTTTGGGATAACATTTGTTCTCCTCTCAGTGTGAGTAGTATAACTGACATATATATACAAGATTGAAATAATCTAGATCCTAAAATCAAGCTATCAAGATCCTAAAATCAAGCTAGAATAATTAGCTATCTACTTCCTATAATTAGACTAGGATAATCAGGCTAATAATCAGGCTATCTAATCCCTATAATTGATGTATAATATATCACACGTATCTAGGTATATTCAACACATCGAGTGTGCCTGAATTTGTACCCAATAAAATTTCAAGTTTGCAGAAAATTACAAGATAAGAAAAGTATACGATAAATACGAAATATGAAAATTTTAAAAAATGCAAATTATAATATCCATGATTTTCTCAATACTGTAGAAAGCTTTCTTCAATTCTTTTCTTCAAACGTCAATTCAAGGGTTTCACAACTTGTGCTTGGATCAATTGCTGACTTCTTCAAATTTTCACATGAAAGATTTGAAGAACTTGATGAATTTGATGAAGAATTCACAACTTTGTATGGTAAAGATTCAAAGATCTTGAAGATTTCAAGCCTTAATATATGGAAGACTTGAAGAACTTGAAGATGCAGGGCTTTCACAACCTTGGAACTTCAAGAAAATATGCATGTATGAGATATGTATATGTGACCTTCAGTAGAGACCCTATTTATAGCATTAGAATAGAATGAAGATAGAAGACATGCATACCTCTTTGCCTGTCTTTCAAGACATGCAATCATATAAGGATTGCACACCTTGAATGTTATTCCTTTATTTTATATTTACTAATAAAGAGATAATATTAATGGTTACTTCTTTGATTTGTTAGGTTGTAGAAACATATGACACCAATCTAATTGAACAAATCATTATAGTATATAAGATATATATAAGGGTTAACTAACTCCAAATACTATCCCTTTAACAAAGAAATAAATACGTATATATTTATCTTTATTTTGTCAAGTCATATGGACATGTGACAACATAATTTGATTGGCAGAGACACCTCAACATATTTGTTCGACTAGAACTCCTCAACATGCTATGTTGAGAAACATAATTGGCTATATAAAATCAAACTCTTAAGTATGCATGACATATGAAAATATTTTATTAGTTGAAAAATATGCCATGGAACAATTTATAGACCAATGAAAAATGTTTAATTAATTAAAATTACATTGCATAGAGATATTCCTTATTCACCTTCTACTAGTATTGTAATAGTAAAGCCCCACAAAGCAAGCAACATGATGTTTTGTTGTTTCTACTCACTTTTTTTTTTTCTCTATTCTTTTAGGCAAAAGTTTGCATAAAGGTGTTAAATTTTCTGATCCAAATTTGAGATGTAGAACTCCAATTCTTGTTGGTGTTCTCCATCAATTACTAGAAGCCTTGCTACTAGTTTTTGCCAGTTTTCTCAATTTCTTGCTATTTTGTATCCTTTTTTTCTTGCTTTATGTGATGCCCCGAAAGAATGAGAGTGAGAACCCGGAAATTTTCTAATTTTCTAGGGTTTATTTTTTTTTTTCGCCCGCCTTTTCCACATTTTCTTTATTAGAAAAAATTCCCCAGATAAAGTTTATGAGCAAAGATAGTTTTAAAATGATTTTTCTAGTATCGGTTAGTTTTTGAGAAATTAAAAGCGTATTTTGGACGTGGGACCGCAAGTGCGGTAAATGCATTATATTTTTGATAACTTGTTGGAATTTTGTATTAAGTGATATTATTTTACAATGTGTTAAGATATTTGTATTGGAGAGACAAAAAGATAAGATTAAAACCCTAAAGGGTTGACAAGTGTCACCAGAAGATTAGTCTTTAGTTTGACTACTATTCATAACTTTACCATTTAATTGAAATTGACCAAAAATCTCTTCATTTTGCAAGCTTCTTGGCCGAATTCTCTTGCTCAAAAAAGGGAAGAAAAGCTCTCAATTTTCTAGTCTCCAATCTTGCCCAATCTTTCAATTAAACCGATTAATCTTTCAATTACTCCATAAAACCTCTTAGTTTGGTGGAGTTGAGCTTGGTTGTGAAGTTGTTTGGAAAGCTAAGGTGACTAGTTGCTCTATCTCTTGTATTGCTAAGGTGAGTTGTGAAGGACCCCTCTCCTTCCTCTAATGATGTTCAATTCATGATTGGTGGTGGTATAAGATGCACTTTTATGGATTATATCTTGAGTTTGGTTGAACTGGTGAAGTTTTATAATTTTTGGGGATTTTTCTGTTTTAATATGAACATGATTGTGTGGCTATGTATGATGATTGGAAATGATATAGAATGAAGCTAGAAGGTGTATTTGGTGGTTAATTGCAACCAATTTCTGTTTTGGAAGAAATCTTGGAAAGTTAGGGTTTGATGTTCTTCTTTCTGCCTGAATTTGTAGATCCTAGTTAGAGGCCGAATTTGTGAGGACTCGTAAAAACTATTATTTTTTTAGCCTAATTTGTGGCTTAATAAATTATTTAATTGGATATTTGCCTCGAGGAATATTTTCTAGTCTTATTAGACCTAAATACATGGTAATATAACTTCGTTATATTTTTTAAAGTAACTCATTTCATGAATTAATTTCCTGGAGCGCGTTTAGTAAAAACAGTGAATAGTGCTTGAAGATTTTATCCGCTTGAGAGTACAATAAGTTTGGAATATTGGAGACATGTACAATGGACCTAAATTCGGTATTTTAATGTTTAAATACTCAAGTGATAGTTATTAGTACTATCGTTATAAGAATTTCCCGGAGGTTTCGCGTTATAGCGTAAAAAAATTGACGGTACGCGTTTTCACACGCGCGACTTTATTTGAGGGACTTTAGACCTTTATTTCGGGACAATTAAGAGTGAATATTATCTACATGAATATAAATACATTGGAGGTTTAGTGCACTAGTGAACCAAACGCGCGAGAAAATCGAGCCCTAATCGCGCCAAACGCACCCTAATGTGAGTTGACTAATGGGTGACTTGAGGCCACAAGTTAATGTCTTCTCTTGGAAGCTAAAATCTGATCACTCTCTCTCTCTCTTGAGCTTCAAACAGCCGGCCAGCTCCCTCCTCTCTCTAACTCATTTGCAACAAAATTTCACTAATCTCACTCAAAACCACTCCAAATCATCTCCAAAATTAACCAAACTTGCACCACACCTAGCTTGACACTTGAGGATCATTTTGAGCTGCAAACAAGGGCTGGAAATCACGGTTTTTCTGGGGTAATAGAGGGCCGAAAATTCTGCTGAACATCAACCCAAAGTAAGTGATGATCCACTCTTGAAAACTTGAAGTTTGGAAGCTATCTTACCTTGTTAAGTTCATGCATGCATTTGGTTAGCTTGTGTATGGTGTAAAAATGTGATAGTGGGCTCTTGGAATTCCCACACTTGGGTTATTGTTTCTGATGTGATGATTGATGGTGATTATATTGTTGGTTTAGTGGTTATAATGATGCATTAGTGGTGGGTAATTAGTAGAAACTTCATTGGGTGTAAGAAGCAAAAACTTCCGATTTTGCCCCTGCCATGTTCGGCCATTTCCAGGCCAATTTTTAATGGTTTAATGGCTTGAATTAGATGTTTATAGGATGTATTAGATGTGTGAAAAATTTCATTGGAAAATATTGAGGTTTGATTGAGTAAATGAATTTTTCTTGAGAAACTAGCAATCTGGAAAACTGTTCGCGTATGATTCTGACCAGTGGTTAGTATTTGTGGCTGTTAACTCTGTCTTCGGATGTCGAATCATGTGCCGTTGGTGGCGTTGGAAACTAGACATTCCTGTCTTTTAATGTGGTATTAATTCACGTTCTGCATTCTTTGTGAGCAAGCGAAACCAAATGTTTTAAGTTCCCTGTCCTGTTGCTCTGTTTCATCTGAATGAAGTTGTTCAGGCAGGCAATTTGATTGCCGATTTTGAACCAGATTGGTGCCCCGAATTTGAAATGATTTCTTCTGTGATATTTTTACCCCTATTGAACGTATTTTCCAACGGCGTAAGCCATGCTCGATTTCGAGTTAAATTGATGAGTTGTGACTGAAAACAAGTGATGCTCTGTTTTGGAAAAACCCTAATGTTGTACTGGTTTGGAACAAGATATTGGAGTGAACTTTGTTAATTGATGTTCTGATACTAAAACACTTACAAAGGCAATTTATGGATGTTTCTTAGGCTTTATTTCACAAAATGAACCATGATTGTATAGTTTTGCATTGATTAGACGTTTTGGAATTGGTAATGAAAGTCTTCAAGGCAGATTGCCTTATATTTTCCGAACTTCTGGTGACTAATTAACTATCTTACGAAAGTATTTTTCCCTGAAATTTTGATAGAGTGTACCTTTCATATGGGAGTAAATACTGCCCAATTTTGTACCAATCGATACCCAATTAAAATTTCTAGTGTTTGGAGGTTCAAAACTGGGAAATTCTTCTCAGTCTTGAAATCTTCCTCAACTTGGGGCTACTATATCTTGGTGCTCGGAAACTCCGTTTTCTCAATCCGCTTGTTTTGTTTACTCTTGGATTGGAAACACTATTTGATTTCCAAAATTTCAAAGGTTAGTTCAAACAACGTGAATTTTACTGAATTTCCCAAAATTGCGCCAAAAAACCACCTTGAAACTGTTCTTAGTATTTCTACAGCCAGTAACTTGATCCAACTATTTGAATACCTTCCATTTTCGAATTCATGGAAAAGTGTTTCTAGAACTTGTTAGTACTCGGATGTTAGTTTCCAATGGTTTTATCAAGGCTTTTCCAATTTTGGACCTACGTAGTGCAAGATACGATTTTCTAGAATTGAACACCCAAAGCTAAAATTTGACATTCTTTAGAAATGAGATTTTTTGGAAACTTGCCTTCTTTTTCTCCGATACCCGATTGAACCCCATTTTGAACTCGATTTCATGAAAAATGTTAGTCGTCTTTCTTTAGGAACTTTAAAACTTTTTACTTCTTGAGCCTCGTTATTTTAATAATTAAGGCCCAATTCATGAATTCCCTTTAGATGCTACAACCTTCTTTGATAAGTAGGAGTTTCTAAGTGATAGTGATATAATAGTTAATGGTTATTTGCTTCAGGCGCTCAAGGGGACTTTCAAGAAGACTCGGAAGTGGACGCCCTAGAAACACTTGTTTGAGTATTACTCTCTTGTTCTATAGGTGAGTGTTTCCATTATAAGGAATAGTAATTGGAATAAGTCTATGACATGCATAACCATGATTATTAAGTGTAAAGTGTATATGGTTAAGTATTTACACACTCATGGCATATCTGAATAAGGTTATACTTGAATTACTCGACATGAAATATCTGAAGTATGTATATTTGAACTATTCGATATGAAATGCTTAAAGAGCATATTTATGTGATTACTTGAAATACTAGATATGAAATGTTTGGAGAGCATATCTACATGATGTGTTTAAATGATTAATTATGCTATGACAGCATAAGTCGGTTGGAGTGAATCTCCTCGACTCTTATGTGGAAAAAGTGAAAATCGGCCAATGGTGGCCTATTAAAATGACATATGTCTGCCAATTAACCGTAATTACCACCGTTTACCGTTTACAGTGTTATCTTTACCGTTTTTCTAATCCATTCGGCTATTGCTTACTTGATTATCTGCTTACGTGATCACCAACTTACTGATTCACTTGGATTATCATGATCGCATGTTATATGAAAGTTGTCCATCATTGCTAGGCGAAGTTGTTGTACTTTACCCTCACTCGACCTACTCAAATGATGAAATTTTACCTTTTGCCGAATTACTTTGATTATTTGTGCATGTTTGTAAAGCTCGAAGCTTGAAAGTGGGGCCCTGCCTCGGTTACTGACCTACTCGAGCCAGGCTGGGCTCGTCGGCGTAGGTTGGAACCCTTGGACAACCGTTTCGGTATATCGAGTTGATTACCAGCTGGAGGGATAAGGTGATGGGCCAGTCAAACGAGGGATCCGGACGAAGTCAGTAAGGTGCAATGACCGACAGAGGTTCCACTGAACACCGTTATCCTTACAATGTGTGTTTATTTTTACATAATGTGATAACCGTTTTATTGAAAACGTGCCATTAGCCTATGATATGCTTCAAATTACCTGTACAATGATTATTGCCCTCATGATAACATCCATTGTGTAACCTTGAACCACCCTGCCGTATATATGGCCCAACTTATTTGATTTATTTGAATGTTAGAGTGTCTTGGAACCTCACTGGGCTGTGTAGCTCATACCACGTTGTGGATTCTTTTACAGGGTTCGAGACAAGGGTGCTCGTGAGTAGTACTAGATTGTTTTTCTTTTGAAGACTTAGGTTATATTATAACGGATGCTATAGTACCCCTTTTCCATTGCGGTTTGTATTTAAGCTTGAAAGCTCATTATTGTTAAGATGTGAGCATATTCGAAGTACTTTAATTTATGTATTGAGGTTTACTTAAAAGTTATTTCGAGCTTTTTGAATTGATCGATTGTAAGTGAGTCCGGCGAGAGCTGGGCAGGCGTTCCCGCGGATACCCTTTGGTTCGCCTTAGGAGAAGTGGGCGTCACAGTGGTATCAGAGCTTAGCTTCAGATCTTTGTGTTAGTGTATCCTTAGCTTAAATTGTTTAGGATGCCGGACGGTGGGACTGGTTTGAAAGTTAAATGATTGCTTGTAGCAATGAAATTTAGAGCCAATTCACGTGGTCTCTACAAAGGAGCAAGATAGGACCAAGTGGTGTTATGGTCCTTACTATGTGATTGAGTAAAGGTTTAAGTGCCCTTCAAAAAAAAAAAATGTAAGCTGTGAATCATGAATGTTATAGGTTGTAAAACCTTTATCTTGATAATTGGAGGGAATTTGATATGTATGTTGGGTAGGAATCTCGAATGTGGTGATTTAGTCTTGGGACCGGCCGGCTCGAGTTGTGAATTACCTTATTTCGGATTCTTGTACCCGAGTACTTGAGAGTTGAGGGCAACCATAAGGACTTTATATCTCTATTTTTGGGGAATAAGAATGAATCGATATTTCATGTGAATGGTTGCAGGAAACCAATAATTGTTTGGTTAAGATGGTACAATAATTAAGAGTGGAAGATGGAAAATATTGTAACTCAAAAGATCCTTGTGTTGGGATTGAAATCGAGCATGTTAGGGAATGAGAATCGTCTAGTTCCAATAATCTAGTGAATCCCTACTTGTGATCTTTTATAGTGAGACGATGGGAGTAGAACTTAGAGTCTGCGCCTTGAAGATGAATGTACTTGTGATGATCACTTGTTTATTTTGCTATTGACTTTGACTTGGCATGAACTTTACTTGACCATAACTTGTTTTATAATTTAATGAACTCTAGTTTGTGTTTACTTGCATAGTGATAATGTTATTTGTGTAAGTGACTTCATTCTCTTTAAATGTTGCTACTGGTATATGAGTATAGTTCAATTTTAACTAAGTGTGAGGGTTATGCATGTGCGTATAGATTAGTTGTGAACATGGAAAATAGAGGACAACGAAAGGGACGTCAACCTAGACAACCCCGAAATGAAAGAGTAGCTAATGGGTCCGGTATTGATCAAAACGTTGAGTCAAGTGTTGGGAGAGGAAATGACCAAATGGGACAAGTTTTAACTCGCATGACGGATATCCTGGAGCTCTTGGTAGCTCAACAAGGTCAAGGTGTTGGACAAGGAAACCAACGTGGAAATCAAGAGATAGGGGAGGATCGAGCTTTAGAGCGGTTTCAAAAATTTTCCCCGCCCAAGTTTGCTGGAGGACCTGATCCAGAGGTGGCTGAGAATTGGTTAGAGAATATAAGAAATATATTCGATGCCTTGGATTACACAGAGGAGAGACAAGTCACCTTTGCTGTATTTCAACTTGAAGGAGCAGCCCGAGCCTGGTGGAATGTTATAAGAAACAAGTGGGAAAGAGATCAAACCCTAAGGACTTGGATAAACTTTGTACGTGAATTTAATGAGAAATTTCTTCCTCCACTTGTCCAAGAAAAGAGAGAAGATGATTTTATAAAGCTTCGTCAAGGAACTTTGAGCGTAGCTGAGTATGAAACACGCTTTACAAAGTTATCTACATATGCCCCAGAATTGGTGGCTACTGAACGGAAGAGAATAAGAAGGTTTATCCAAGGATTAGATTTGGAAATCCAAGATGCCCTTGCTGCAGCACAGGTTGAAACATTTAGTGACGCTCTCGAAAAAGCGCAAAGGGTAGAAAGCACAAAATCTCAACTGAGAGCTCTCCAAGCAAGGAAAAGAGATGCATCTGATAGTACACTAGGAGGAAATGGACCACCACCCAAAGTTAGAAAAGAAGTGGATGGAGTAGGACTGTTATTTCCTGCACCACTCATGATAAAGGAACCAAAAGGAACTATGTCGCGAGGGACTTCAGTAGAACAGACACGATCAAAGAAAACCTCGCAAGCCAGTCAGGTCACAACACCTCGTCCGACTTGTGGATATTGTGGAAGGACGAATCACATTGAAGAAAACTGTTGGCTAAAGGGACGAAAGTGTATGGGGTGTGGGAGTACCAACCATAAAGTTCATGACTGTCCAAGGAGGTATCCACGAGAAACTACTGCTCCACAAGGAAATGGAACTGTCCCTCGACAAGTCAATGGAAGGAGAAACCGACCAATGGCATCAGAAAGAAAGCATAACATGAACACACCACATGGTTCAGAGTTGTCTGAGATTACAGAAGGTATGAATTTCGAGGACGAAATTCTTTTAAGGAGGGGAGGTTGTGAGGACTCGTAAAAACTATTATTTTTTTAGCCTAATTTGTGGCTTAATAAATTATTTAATTGGATATTTGCCTCGAGGAATATTTTCTAGTCTTATTAGACCTAAATACATGGTAATATAACTTCGTTATATTTTTAAAGTAACTCATTTCATGAATTAATTTCCTGGAGCGCGTTTAGTAAAAACAGTGAATAGTGCTTGAAGATTTTATCCGCTTGAGAGTACAATAAGTTTGGAATATTGGAGACATGTACAATGGACCTAAATTCGGTATTTTAATGTTTAAATACTCAAGTGATAGTTATTAGTACTATCGTTATAAGAATTTCCCGGAGGTTTCGCGTTATAGCGTAAAAAATTGACGGTACGCGTTTTCACACGCGCGACTTTATTTGAGGGACTTTAGACCTTTATTTCGGGACAATTAAGAGTGAATATTATCTACATGAATATAAATACATTGGAGGTTTAGTGCACTAGTGAACCAAACGCGCGAGAAAATCGAGCCCTAATCGCGCCAAACGCACCCTAATGTGAGTTGACTAATGGGTGACTTGAGGCCACAAGTTAATGTCTTCTCTTGGAAGCTAAAATCTGATCACTCTCTCTCTCTCTTGAGCTTCAAACAGCCGGCCAGCTCCCTCCTCTCTCTAACTCATTTGCAACAAAATTTCTGCTCACTAATCTCACTCAAAACCACTCCAAATCATCTCCAAAATTAACCAAACTTGCACCACACCTAGCTTGACACTTGAGGATCATTTTGAGCTGCAAACAAGGGCTGGAAATCACGGTTTTTCTGGGGTAATAGAGGGCCGAAAATTCTGCTGAACATCAACCCAAAGTAAGTGATGATCCACTCTTGAAAACTTGAAGTTTGGAAGCTATCTTACCTTGTTAAGTTCATGCATGCATTTGGTTAGCTTGTGTATGGTGTAAAAATGTGATAGTGGGCTCTTGGAATTCCCACACTTGGGTTATTGTTTCTGATGTGATGATTGATGGTGATTATATTGTTGGTTTAGTGGTTATAATGATGCATTAGTGGTGGGTAATTAGTAGAAACTTCATTGGGTGTAAGAAGCAAAAACTTCCGATTTTGCCCCTGCCATGTTCGGCCATTTCCAGGCCAATTTTTAATGGTTTAATGGCTTGAATTAGATGTTTATAGGATGTATTAGATGTGTGAAAAATTTCATTGGAAAATATTGAGGTTTGATTGAGCAAATGAATTTTTCTTGAGAAACTAGCAATCTGGAAAACTGTTCGCGTATGATTCTGACCAGTGGTAGTATTTTGGCTGTAACTCTGTCCTCGGATGTCGAAATCATGTGCCGTTGGTGGCGTTGGAAACTAGACATTCCTGGCTTTAATTTGGTATATAATACACGTTCTGATTCTTTGTGAGCAAGCCGAACCAAATGTTTTAAGTTCGCTGTCCTGTTGCTCTGTTCATCTGGAATGAAGTGTTCAGGCAGCAACTTGATGCCCGATTTTGAACCAGATTGGTGCCGAATTTGGAAATGATTTCTTCTGTGATATTTTACCCCTATGAACGTATTTTCCAACGGCGTAAGCCATGCTCGATTTCGAGTTAAATTGACTGAGTTGTGACTGAAACAAGTGGGCTGCTCTGTTTTGGAAAAACCCTAATGTTGGACTGGTTTGGAACAAGATATTGGAGTGAACTTGTTAATTGATGTTCTTGATACTAAACACTTACCAAAGGCATTATGGATGTTTCTTAGGCCTTTATTTCACAAATGAACCATGATTGTATAGTTTGCTTGATTAGACGTTTTGAATTAGGTAATGAAAGTCTCAAGGCAGATTGCCTTATAATTTTCCTGAACTTTGGTTGACTAATTAACTATCTTACCGAAAGTATTTTTCCCTGAAATTTGATAGAGTGGTACCTTTCATATGGGAGTAAAATACTGCCAATTTTGGTACCAATCCAAGTTCGTTTCGATACCCAATTAAATTTCTAGTGTTGGAGGTTCAAAACTGGAAATTCTTCTTCAGTCTTGAATCTTCCTCAACTTGGGGCTACTATATCTTGGTGCTCGAAACTCCGTTTCTCAATCCGCTTGTTTTGTTATACTCTTGGATTGGAACACTATTTGATTTCCAAATTTCAAAGGTTAGTTCAAAACAAGTGAATTTTACTGAATTTCCAAAATTGGCCAAAAACCAACCTTGAAACTGTCTTAGTATTCTACAGCAGTAACTTTGATCCAACTTTTGAATACCTTCCATTTCGAATCATGGAAAAGTGTCTTCTAGAAACTTGTAGTACTCGGAATGTAGTTTCCAATGGTATCAAGCTTTCCAATTTTGGACCTACGTAGTGCAAGATACAATTTTTCTAGAATTGACACCCAAAGCTAAAATTTGACAATTTCTTAGAAATGAGATTTTGGAAACTTGCCTTCTTTTCTCGATACCGATTGAACATTTTGAACTCGATTTCATGAAAAATGTTAGTCTCTTTCTTTAGACTTTAAAACTTTACTCTTGAGCCTCGATTATTAATAATTAAGGCCCAATTCATGAATTCCCTTTAGATTGTACAACCTTCTTTGATAAGTAGGAGTTCTAAGTGATAGTGTATAATAGTTAATGGTTATTTGCTCAGGCGCTCAAGGGGACCTTCAAGAAGAACTCGAAGTGGACGCCTAGACACTTGTTTGAGTATTTACTCTCTTGTTGCAATAGGTGAGTGTTCCATATAGGAATACGTAATTGGAATAAGTCTATGACATGCATAACCCATGATTATTAAGTGTTAAGTGCTATATGTTAAGTATTTACCACACTCATGCATATCTGAATAAGGTATACTTGAATTACTCGACATGAAATACCTGAAATATGTATATTTGAACTATTCGATATGAAATGCTTAAAGAGCATATTTATGTGATTACTTGAAATACTAGATATGAAATGTTTGGAGAGCATATCTACATGATGTGTTTAAATGATTAATTATGCTATGACAGCATAAGTCGGTTGGAGTGAATCTCCTCGACTCTTATGTGGAAAAAGTGAAAATCGGCCAATGGTGGCCTATTAAAATGACATATGTCTGCCAATTAACCGTAATTACCACCGTTTACCGTGTTTACTTACCGTTTTCTAATCCATTCGGCTACTTGCTTACTTGATTATCTGCTTACGTGATCACCAACTTACTTGATCACTTGATTATCATGAATCGCATGTTATATGAAGTTGTCCATCATTGTTAGGCGAGTGTGTACTTTACCTCACTCGACCTACTCAAATGATGAATTTTACCTTTTGCCGAATTACTTGATTACTTGTGCATGTTGTAAGCTCTAAGCTGAACTTGGGCCCTGCCTCGGTTACTGACCTACTCGAGCCAGGACTGGGCTCGGTCGGGTAGGTTGGAACCCTGGACAACCGTTTCGGTATACTCGAGTATTACCACTGGAGGGATAAGGTGATGGCCAGTCAAACCGAGGGGATTCGGAAGTCATAAGGTGCAGATGACCGACAGAGTTCCACTGGAACACCGTATCCTTCAATGTGTGTTTATTTTACATAATGATAACCGTTTTATGAAAACGTGCCATACCTATGATATGCTCAAATTACCTGTACAATGATTATTGCCTCATGATAACATGCCATTGTGTAACCTTGAACCATGCGTATGATATGCCCAACTTATTTGATTTATTTGAACTGTTAGAGTGTCTTGGAACCTCACTGGGCTGTGTAGCTCATACCACGTTGTGGATTTCTTTTACAGGGTTCGAGACCAAGGGTGCTCGTGAGTAGTACTAGATTGTTTTCTTGTGAAGACTTTAAGTTATATTATAACGGATGGCTATAGTACCCCTTTTCCATTGGGTTGTATTTAAGCTTGAAAGCTGCATAATTGTAAGTGTGAGATATTCGAAGTACTTTAATTATGTATTGAGGTTACTTAAAGTATTTCGAGCTTTTGAATGATCGATTGTAGTGAGTCCCGGCGAGAGCTGGGCAGGCGTCCCGCGGATACCCTTTGGTTCGCCTTAGGGAGAAGTGGGGGCGTCACAGAATTGGCCTTTGGTTAAAACATGAAAGTTGTATGGAATGATATTTTAGATATGCCTGCAAAATTTCAGGTCAATCGGAGTTGCGTAGCTTGAGAAAAGATGGAATTACCCTTGCTGCCCTGGTTTTACCCGAATTTGGGAATTGCTTCTGTAATTGGTTATTTTGGTCAGGAATGCTTCCGAATTGGTTGTTTAGGTCTTCTGATGAAATGTATCCCTGTTTATTAGATTTCATATGGCTTTGGAATTTCTGGATTTGGAGTTAGGTAGGCTGATTTATGATGTTTGCACTAGAATGCGTTCTGTGAATCTGTTTTTGCGGTTCTGGTGTAGTAGATTGCATTTTTGACCTGGTTACACTCGAAACTGGATTGAGTGACCTTCTGTAATATTGTATCCCTATCTCTTAGCTTCGAAACGGTGGGTCTTGTACCTTCATCCGATAATCGTAGTGCCATTGGTGCCAATACCGCATAATGACGTCAAAAACTGTTTTTTTCCGGGTTAACACTTACTCCATTTCCGGATTTTTTCTGGTTTCCTCTATTACCTGTGTGTGCTTATGGAACCCTATTTTGGGAATATTTGTGAGGACTCGCAAAAACTATTATTTTATGCCTAATTTATGGCTTAATAAATTATTTAATTGGATTTTATTTCCAAGGAATATTTTCTAGTCTTATGAGACCTAAACGCATGATAATATAACCTCGTTATATTTTTAAAATGATTCGTTTCGAAAATTAATTTCCTAGAGCGCGTTTAGTAAAAATAGTGAATAGTACTTGGAGATTTTATCCGCGTAGTAGCCCGATAAGTTTGGAATATTAGAGACTTGTACTATGGTACTAAAATAGGTAATCTTAAGTATAAATATTCAAGTGATAGTTAGTGGTGCAATCGTTATAAGAATTTTTCGAAAGTTTCGCGTTATAGCGGTAAAATTGACGGTACGCGTTTTCACACGCGCGACTTCATTTGAGGGACTTTAGACCCTTATTCCGGGACAATTAAGAGTGAATAATATTTACAAGAATATATATGCCTTGGAGGTTTAGTGCACTAGTGAACCAAACGCGCGAGAAAAATCGAGTCCAAACGCACCCTAAATTGCACTATTTCCAGTTGACTTTGAGGTGCATTTTGCACCACACAAAGAATCTTCCTTTGGAAGCCAATTGCATCAGCACTCTCTCTCTCTTCACCTCACTTGGCCGAACAACAAGAAGGAGAAGAGCTCTCCATTGTCTTCATTTTTCATCTTCAATCCATGCACTAAAATCCACCCAAATCACACCAAACTTGGAGATCTCTTAGCAAACCACTTGGAGACTACATCTAACTAAGGAGGAAGGGAACTCTCACGGTTTCTTGGAGCTTCAAGAGGGCCGAAAATTCTGACCTTGCAAACCAAAGGAGTAGGTAATGATCAACTCTTGGATTCTTATCTTTTGGAGATTATATGACAAGATTAAGCTCATACATGCACTTAGTTACTTGTTTATGGTGTAAAAATGTGATTGTGGGCTCTTGGAATTCCCACACTTGGGTTGTTGTTGCTGATGTGATGATTAATGGTGATTATATTGTTGGTTTAGTGATTATAATGATGCATTAGTGATGGGTAATTAGTGGAAACCTCATTGGGTGTAAGAGGCTAAAACTTCCGATTTTGCCCCTGCTATGTTCGGCCATTTCCAGGCCAAATTTTAATGGTTTAATGGCTTGAATTGGATGTTTATAGGATGTATTAGATGTGTGAAAAATTTCATTGGAAAATATTGAGGGTTGATGGAGCAAATGAATTTTTTTTCGAAACCAGCAAATCTGGAAACTGATTCGCGTATGTCTCTGACCAGCAGTAGTATTTTAGCTATAACTCTGTCCTCGGATGTCGAAATCATGTTCCGTTGGTGGCGTTTGAAACTAGACATTCCTAGCTTTAATTTGGTATAAAATGCACGTTCTGATTCTTTGTGACCAAGTCGAACCAAATGTTTTAAGTTCGCTGTCCTGCCACTCTGTTCATCTGGAATGAAGTGTTCAGGCAGCAACTTGATGCCCGAATTTGAACCAGATGGGTGCCGAATTTGGAAATGATTTCTTCTGTGATATTTTAGTCCTATGAATGTATTTTCCAACGGCGTAAGCCATGCTCGATTTCGAGCTATATTGACTGATTTGTGACTGAAGCAAGTGGACTGCTCTGTTTTGGAAAACCCTAATGTTTGGACTGGTTTGGAACCAAATCTTGTAGTGAACTTGTTAGTTGATGTTTTTGATATTAAACACTACCAAAGATATTATGGGTGTATCTTAGACCCTTATTTTTACAAATGAACCATGGTTGGATAACCTTCTTGGTTGAACGATTGGAAATTTGGGAAATGAAAGTCAAAGGCAGAATGCCTTAGGAATTTTCTTGAACTGCGGTTGGCTCATTAACTACCTTGCCGAAGGTATTTTTCCCCGAAATTCGATAGAGAGATACTTTCCATATATTATTGAAATACTGCCAATTTTGGTGCCGATTCAAGTTCGTTTCGATACCCAATTGAATTACTAAAGTTAGAGGTTCAAATCTGGAAAATTCTCATCCAGTCTTGAATTTCCCCAACTTCGGGCTACCGTATCTCGGTACTCGAGACTCCGATTCTTGATCCGCTTGTTTTGTCATACACTTCACTTGCAACACTAATTGAGCTGAAAATTTCAGAGGCCGGTTTGCAACGTGCGAATCGTGCCGAATTTTCAAAGTTGGCCAAAAACCAACTTCATTCTGCCTTGTAAACTGAAGCTGCGTCTTCAAGCCCATTTTTGACCACTTTCCACTTCGATTCATGGAAAAGTGTCTTCTAGGAACTTATAGTACTCTCTAAGAGGTTTCCAACGGTATAAAGTTTTCCAATTCTCGACTTATACCGAGCGAGTTATGATTTTTCAAAGATTATCGTAAAAGTGGAAAATTTTCCAATTTCAAAGAAATAGAGTTTTTCAAAAAACTCTTTATTCTTTTGATGTTCTTAAACGTTTTGTTTACGATTTTCATGATAAAAACTCAAATAATATTGTACATGATAAAAGGCAAGTTGAACCTCGATTTACGTGTAATTGAGGTTCCCTTTTTTTCGAAATAATTCTTAGATTGTACTAGTGTACAATCTTTCTTGATAAGTGGGTTAATTGTGTGATTATCCACTATTAAATTGCCAGGCGCGCAAGGAGACCTTCAAGAGGATCTCACCGCGGACACTTGAACTCCCAGAAAATAATTCTTATTGAATTGCTCGGTGAGTGTCAAGTGTATGAATTTGATACTTGCTTATTGTGATACTTGTTGGGAGTTTTAAAAATAAGGGCGGGTGCGTACTTTATCGCACTCGTTCTAATTTCAAATGAATGAATGAATGAATGAAATGTATTGAATGAATGAATGAAATGCAATGTCATGTCATGAATGCTTGTGTCGTTGGAGTGAATCTCCTCGACTACCAAATGAATGGGGGACGCCCAAACTCATAGGCCGTCCTTAGACTCGAGCCAGCAATGGGCTTGGTCGGGGATTTGGACGAGCCATGAGATACACATAAGCTCGACCTAATAAGAGGTCTTGCTTGGCATACTCGTTGAGTATCGCCCAATTATGGTCATTGTGGGCCCTTGGGGTGTACGGTGGACGGAGGAAAGAAAGTGGTGATCTACGGAAATGGAAATACCGACCCGGTTGACAGGAGGGTCAATGCGGGAAAGTATACGAATGACATCGACAGATCGAGTGGAATTTAGCTCCTGAGAGCTACTATATCCTTGAATTGTTTCTGATTACTTTTCCTGTTTGAATAATTGATTATTGAAAAGACATGGTTTTATTTATTAAATTGGGATTGTTATTTGACTAAGTGATTGCATGTGTGTTCTTGGCCTCACGAGCGTTAGCTCACCCTATAGTTTTGTTTTCCTTAACAGGACCGACTCTTGGAGAAATATGGAGAAACCATCCGTTGTAATTTTGTTAAGACTCCTGTTATATATTTTGACTAGGCCCTGGTTTGGGTTGTGCTTTCGGAAATTGAAAACTTGAAAGGTTTGGGCCCTGATGTGTACTTTGAATTTAAGTCGTTTTATGATTACCGATGTACTGGTTATACATTAAGTGACTTATTAAGCTTGAACGCTTCCGCATTATTGTATTCATGTTGCTCTCATCAAAGTGCTTAATTCGGTTTTAAATTGAATGGAATTGCTTGAGTCCTGGCGAGAGCTGGGCAGGCGTCCGCGGATACCCTTTGGTCCGCCTTAGGGAGATGTGGGGCGTCACAGTTGGTATCAGAGCACTAGGTTAGAGGTCTATATGGGAGACATATTAGATACTCTACCTTTAAGACTCGATACGGGATGATTTAATCCTACCCTAAGTGATACTTGAGGCGAGCTAGCAACTAAGTTAGTCCTACCTCAAGTGACGAATGGGATGAACCAGCTATTAAGATAGACATGCATTGCAGGATATTGGAACTGAGTAGTGATTTAAGTTTCTAACCTGAAAAATATTATTATTGTTATTATTTTGCAGGGATGGCTGACGGAAACGGAGCCCCGGCAGCTAATGGGAATGGCCATGCGAATGGTCATTATGAGCCTCTTAGGACTATCTTCTACCGAGCTCGAGTAGGAGGGGCTCGAGTACGCTACTCACCGTATGATAGATACCCTCGATGTCCGTGTAGGTTGACTTACGCCTACCCGAGTCATGTAGTGCATGCTATGGACGACGAGCGTCGTCAGTTGGTGGATACCAACCGCGCTTTACAGGCTGAGGTAGACGAGCTTAGGCAGATGGTCGGCGCTCAGGGTGAGCGGATTGCCGAGCTCGAGGAGGTGCTAGAGGGTGAGGTAGCCACATCTGCAGTGGTTAACCAGGAGCTTCAGGATACTAGGGCTCGACTTACTAGGTTAGGACGGGATGTCCGTACTCGGGCTTTCGAGATTCTGGCTGATGCGACTAGTTTGGTTGAGGACGCTGCTGAGGTGATTCCTGATGAGGAGGAGGAGGATCCGGAGGAGGATCCCGAGGAGGAGGTTCCTCCTGATAGCCCTGCTATGGACTAGGATCTTGGTCGTTGACCTCTTTTGACTTTTGACTGGTACAGTTAGGACTAGTTAGGGTGACGCGAGTGCTGAGGCCATTGTATTTTGCATGCTTGTGTGGCCTACTTTTGGGCACTTGTTCTTACTTTAGTCTTCTGTGACTAGAAGTATACTTCTGAGCACCTGTGTGCTATATTTTGTGAATTGTCCCTAACTTGCTAATTGTACGAACTTGACATGCTTATGAATGTAAATTATTGTTAATTTCAATGCTTTCTTGGTTAGTTCTAAATTCGATATAATTCTTGTTTTCTGCTTAAATTAATTTATTTCTTGCACTAGGCACGCTTAGACTAATGGAAGGATTAAGGAGTGGTCGAGGCCGTGGGCGAGCGTCTAGACAGGCCCAACCTCAGGGGGATGACCAGGGTTCGGCAACTGGACCGACCCAGGGACAGGAAAACGTTGAGGGTAACCAAGTGGCTACTGCCATCAATAGGATGACTGATATCCTAGAACGTCTAGCGGAGAGACAGGGTCCTGGACCATTTAACCAACCTGGGGGCCAGGATAGGGGAGAGGATAGAGCCCTGGAAAGATTCCTAAAGTTTAACCCGCCTAAGTTTATGGGTGAACCTGACCCCGAAGTAGCGGAGAATTGGTTAGAAAGGATGACCAACATATTCGCCGCTCTAGACTATACTGAGGATAGGCGAGTGAACTTTGCTGCTTTTCAATTTGAGGGAGTAGCCCGTGCTTGGTGGGATTTGATAAAAGGAAAATGGGAAAGAGCTCGAACCCCTTGGACTTGGGAGAATTTCACAAGGGAGTTTAATGAAAAGTTTCTTCCGCCCTTGATCCAAGAGAAAAGGGAGGACGAATTTATTAAGTTGAAACAAGGAACCCTTACGGTAGCAGAGTATGAAGGGAAGTTCACCAAACTTTCCAAATACGCTCCTGAGCTAGTAACCGATGAACGGAGAAGGATTAGAAGGTTCATACAGGGACTTAATGTGGAACTTCAGGAGGGCCTGGCTGCAGCCCAAATCTCTACTTTTACTGAGGCTTTAGAGAAAGCGCAAAGGGTTGAGAATGCAAGATCTCAAGTGAGGGATTTCCACAATAGGAAAAGGAATTTCCCTAGTCGCACTACTGGGCAGACCAGTAAGTTTGTACACCCTTCTAAAAAGGGAAGAGGGGAAGGGGGAACGAGAACTGCTGGAGCTTCTAGGGGAGCTCTATCTAGGGGAGGTCGTAGCGGGACGGCTCAAGCTAGGGGGGCACCATCTGTTGGATCGACTGTGACCCCTCAAGTTACTTGTGGGTATTGTGGTAAATCCAACCACTCTGAGAATGACTGCTGGAGAAAGCTGGGAAAATGCTTGCTGTGTGGGAGCACTGAGCATCAAATCGCGAATTGTCCGAAATCGTTGAAGACAGGGGGAAGCCTGCAGAGGCCTGAAAAATCAACCTCTAAGCAGACCAGTGCCGGAGGGAGTCGACCGAAAGTACCGGCTAGGGTCTACGCATTGGACTATCCACAAGCTCCAGATGCGACCGAAGTGGTCGAAGGTACAATTCCAATCTTTCACCGTCTAGCTAGGGTTTTAATTGATCCGGGTGCAACGCACTCTTTTGTAAACCCTGATTTCATGAGTGGAATGGACTTGAAGCCAATTAAGTTACCATATGACTTGGAGGTTAAAACACCCACTGGGGACAAAAGTCTAATTGCTAATATGGTGTATAAGAATAGTGAAATTTGCGTGAGGGAAAGAAAATTGCTGGCCGATTTGATAGGCTTAGCGATTAAAGGATATGATGTGATCCTAGGGATGGATTGGTTAGCCCGTTATAATGCCCAACTAAATTGTAGGACGAAAATTGTAGAATTGTGTATTCCAGGTGAGGCAACCCTGAAATTGGATGTGAGGGGTAAGTTAGCCTCATCTGCACTTATTTCGGGAATTCGGGCTAGAAAATTGTTAAGTAAAGGAGCTCAAGGGTATTTGGCTTTTCTTATTAATACCCCTAACGATAAGGTGAATCTGGAGGACACACCGGTAGTAAAAGAATTTTCTGATGTTTTTCCTGAGGAATTGGAGTCTCTACCCCCGGAACGGGGAATAGCTTTTAAAATTGATTTAGCTCCGGGAACAGCACCTATATCAAGGACACCATACAGGATGGCCCCAGCTGAATTGAAGGAGTTGAAATTACAATTACAGGATTTGTTGGAACGAGGTTTTATACGGGAGAGTGATTCCCCGTGGGGAGCCCCAGTTTTGTTTGTAAAGAAGAAGGATTGGAGTTTGAGGTTATGTATAGATTATCGAGGCTTAAATGATGTTACGATTAAGAATAAATACCCACTGCCCCACATTGATGAACTGTTTGACCAACTGCAAGGGGCGGTAGTGTTTTCAAAGTTGGATCTAAGGCAAGGTTACTATCAATTGAGGATTTTGGAGAAGGATATACCTAAGACTGCTTTTAACTCAAGGTATGGGCACTTCGAGTTTGCAGTAATGCTTTTTGGGTTAACCAATGCACCTGCCGCTTTCATGGATTTAATGCATAGGGTTTTTAAGCCTTACTTGGATCAATTTGTGGTGATTTTCATTGATGACATTTTGGTGTATTCTAAGAATGTGAAAGATCATGAGAAACATTTGAGAATTGTTTTACAAATCTTGAGGGAACATCAGTTATATGCTAAGTTTAGCAAGTGTGAATTCTGGCTAAAGGAAGTGACTTTCCTAGGACATATAATTTCTAAGGATGGGATTAAAGTGGATCCAGCTAAAGTGGAAGCTGTTTCGAAATGGAAACGACCGGAAAACCCAACGGAAGTTCGGAGTTTTATAGGATTAGCAGGGTATTACCGGAGATTCATCCAGGATTTTTCGAAAATCGCTGGACCTATGACTGAGTTGACCAAGAAAAATGGAAAGTTTATTTGGAATTCTAAGTGTGAAGGAAGTTTTCAGGAGTTGAAAAGACGGTTGACTAGAGCGCCTGTTCTAGCTCTACCAAATGGACATGATAGTTTTGTGGTTTACACCGATGCATCTAAGGAAGGTTTGGGATGTGTTTTGATGCAAAATGATAGAGTGATAGCTTATGCCTCCAGAAAATTGAAACCGCATGAAGGAAATTATCCGACCCATGATTTGGAGTTAGCGGCTGTGGTCTTTGCTTTGAAGAAATGGAGACATTATTTGTACGGAGTAACATTTGAGGTTTTTACAGATCACAAAAGCCTTAAGTACTTATTTTCTCAAAAGGAGCTGAACTTGAGGCAACGTAGATGGATGGAATTTCTGGAAGAT
>NW_020863808.1:0-35951 GCF_003713205.1 Coffea eugenioides
AGACAAATAATCATATGCACGAATACTCAAACCAATGTCATGTCATAACGGTATAAGAACAAATCAAAAGTAAAGGCGATATCATCCCGGTCGCAGTCAAATAACCCCGTCCGGTCTCTCACGTCACTTATCAACCAACCTAGTTGTCCCTTGACCTCCTGTCTCATTCTAGCCAAATAAAACCTGTTCATGTTCCCAAAATGCAAATCTCACATACTTAACACTGCCTCAACTCTGGAGTACTCAAGCACAAGAATCCGAAATAAGATAATTCACCTCTCGAGCTGGCCAGTCCCAAGAGTAAACCATCTACAATCGAAATTCCTACCAGACGTACCTATCGATGGTCCTCAAATACCACAAGAAAATTTAAAGCCTATAACATTCACAATTCAGAGCTTAGGCTCGAACGAGCACTTAATCCCTCATACCTATCCACCACTTATTCCAGGCTCATTCCGCGCAGAGACCACGCGAAGCAGGCTCTGATACCACCTGTGACAGTCCCATTTTCCCCTAAGGCGAACCAAAGGGTTCGGCGGACCGCCTGCCCAGCTCTCGCCAGGACTACGGAGTGGAATCACACAAATCCTATATTACGCGCGATAGGACCCAAAAAGAATTGAACAATTGAAGACCGCCAAGCTTAAACATGGAGTAAACGCTTTCATATATACATGTCACTAGGTTTACAATTCAAATGGAACCAGTGAAACGAAATACATTTAGGGTTTGCTCATTCTCGAGGAGCTATACAAAAGAACAAAAGATTTTCTAACTAGCTCAACTCGCTTCTCAAAATCATGATTTCCAAAAGAGGTTTTCTGTAAGGAAACAAAGATTAACGAGGGGGGGTGAGCTTACGCGCCATGAGGGTACCAACATGTAGCAGAAAAAATCATGGGATTTTCACGTATACAAATCAGATAACACATGCCCGCTATAAAGTAAACCGGTAAACAACAAGGACTCAATAGGAAGGAATACAGTGTGGCTCTCAGGAGCCAGTTTTTTCCAGCGCAGTACTTGATCCAAGCCGGTTGACTCTCCGTCAACGTATATAGACTAACCGCGTCCGTAGACGCCCACTTTACACAAATTACGTCCACCAAACACCCCTTTACGGCCGCTCACCTAGCAGAAACAGAAATGATAATACTCGAGTAACGGAATCAAGGGTCTCAATACCCAAAAGATCCAAAACAGACTACCGTGGTTCGTTATCTAATCGCGCAGGCCCTTGCGGCCCGACTCGAATAACTTAGCACAGGATTTGAGCTCACTAGGTCCACAGAAAGGTCGTTGTTACAAGTTTCCAAACGACGTCCGAACAGATACAGATACAGATACAGATACAGATTCAGATTGACACCAAAATTGGCATATGAACAGACAAGAGAACGAGTGTGATAAAGTACACCCTCGTCTCAAACAAATTAAACAGATTGCAGAGCAGAAATCAAGTTAAACAGCAATGGAGGGGAGTGGTACACTCACCGGTCCAAGTACGGATACTTCCAAAAGGTTTCACTTCAAACTGGCTTTAATCGCCAAGAAACCCTAAACGAACCAAAGTAAAACAATTGAAGATTTCACATCCAAAATCGAGTAAACAGAATGCACAAGTGAGGCTCGACCACTAGTCGTATGCCTCGCCAAAAACTACTAATGCAAGGGTGCAAAACATGATTTTTGGGAACGAAAAGGTAACATGAAGGCCTAGGCTCAAACAACCCAAAAGCCGTTCATTTCTATCAAAAGTCAATTCAAACTTAAAGGAACCAAACGACCTAGAAAATTGGACAGCACTTCCCCTAAATTTCTTACTTTTCCAGGCATCAAGGCTTCATTATTTTCCGCAATCAACTCCCAAAGGCATACTCAACATACATTCATCACCACAGCCATTCAATAGGCTCAAGGTTATCCAAGTACAAAAGTTAGCTAGGAAAATGACCGGAAATAAAAGTCAAGCCCTAGAATATTCCAATAAGCACAAGAAGACTCGATTACAAGTCATAAACCGATGCCAACACGATCACAATAGGGTTCCATAAGCATATATAAGCATTAGAGGAAACCAGAAATTTCGGAAATGTAACTAGCTTTGGCCCTGAAAAAACAGTTTTTGTCCTCATTTTGCGGTAATGGCACCAATTTCACTACGCTTATCGGATGAGGGTTCAAGACCCACCATCTCGAAGCTAAAAGACAGGCTACAACATCACAGAAGGTCACTCAACCCACTTTTGAGTGAAAACAGGTCAAAAATGCAAGATACTACATCAACAACGTAAAACAGATTCACCAAAACGCATTCTAGCGGAAACATCATAACTCAGGCTCTACAAGACCAAATCCAGAAATTCAAAAACCAACTGAAAGCTACGAAACAGGGATAAATTTCATCAGAAGGCCTCAACAACCAATTCGGAAGCAATTCCAGGCAAAACAACCAATTACAGGCGCAGTTCTCAATTTCGGGTAAAACCAGAACAGCAATAGTAATTTCGACTTTTCTCATTCTACACTACTTCGATTGACCTGAAATTTCGTAGCCACCTCTAAAATGTCATTCCCTACAACTTTTATGTTTTGAGCTAAGGCCAATTCGGCCTCTATCTAGGACCTAAAAATTCGGACAGAATGCTCCCTTAAGAACCCTAGGTTTTTCAATTTTCTTCCAAAACAGAAATTGGTTGCAATTAATCACTTTTCCCACCTCTTTAAGTCATTATAGACCATTTCCAATCATCATAAATAGCCACAAAATCATGCTTATATTAAAACAGAAAAATCCCCAAAAAATATAAAAGTTCATCAATTCAACCACAACTCAAAATATAATCCATAAAATGGCATCTCATACTACCACTAAGCATGATTTAAGCATCAATCAAGGAAGGAAAGTGGTTCTTCACAACTTACCTTAGAAACAAGAGAGAGAGAGTTATTGGTCTTCTTAGCTTTCCAAATAACTCCACAAAACAACTCACTATCACTCCCTTAAGTGTTTCTATGGAACAAAAACAAGTTTAGATGGTTGAATTCTTGGATTTGAGCAAGAGAGAATCAAGAAGTTGAAGAGGTTTTCTTTCTTCCTTTCCTAGAGAGAAATTTGGCCAAGCTTGAAGAAAAATGGAAGATATTTGGTCAATTTTTGGTTTTATTTAGTAATTGGTAAAAGGTCGAATAGTAAGTCAAAACAAGATTTAATCATATGGTGACACATGTCCCTCTCATTGATTCATGCCTAACTTGTTTTTGTCTTTCTCACACCTATGCACTTGGTACCTCTAAATATCTCATAACACCCGGTAAATTAAACCCAGTATCCAAAACTTAACCTAACTGGCCGAATTTTTCCGAACTTTTCGCATTAGCGGGTCCCACGTCCGTTATATGTTCTAAATTTTTCAAAAACTATCCGATACTAGAAAAATCACCTAAAAACTCTATTTACTCATAAAAAATTATTTTCACAATTTTTCAAATCAATAAAATGTGGAAAAACGTGCAATTAAAAGAAAAATAAAACTTAGTACTTTAAAAACAAAAATTACGGGCTCTCACACTCTCTCCCCCTTAAGGAAATTTCGTCCTCGAAATTTTACCTTCAAAATTTAAAGTAACCAATGGCTTGTACCTTCTTCGTCTTCAGAGTCAGTAGAAACGAGGTTCTTCATTTTAGTCCCTTCTCCACTTGACGGTCCAGGGTCGGTCTTGGTTGGCTGCTGGTTCCTTTCTTTTCGTGCAATAAACCCCGGGCAATTAACAATCAGATGCTCGACGCTTCCACAGCGCAGACATCTCCTTCCCTTTTTCCAACAATCCACTTCAATATGATTGGATTTTGTACAATAACCACAAATTGTCACACCACCAGCTCCACGGCCCTTCTTAGCAAGTGATCTACCAGCTTTACCCTTTTTCTTTACATGGAAGATCTTCAGTTGTGGCCTTACAATTCCTATCTTTTGAGCTTCCTCTGGAACCCCCATAGAAGTATTGCTTTGTGCCATTGCTACAGTCTCCTTGGAAATCTCTTCGTATTTCCTCTTTAACTCCATGTTTTGGTGTAAGAGCTCAAGTTTCTCCGAATACTCTTGCTTCCATCGCCCTTCCCAGTATGCGGTCAGCCTCCTTTGAACCTCTATTTCATCTCGGAGAACCGCAATTTCCCGATACGGATCAATCCAATGTGTCATCTTACAGAGTTGCTGGAACTCGGATGCTAGCCTGTCGGGCAAAACAATGGGTCATAATACATTCCTAAGTACAAGTGGCACTCTCGGTCCTTGTCCAGCTATTGTTTCCCTTTTCTTCTCTTGATTCTTGGCCTCGCTTAGTTCCACGGCCACGACCACGTCCATGACTGCATCTTCCTTACATATATATATATATATTTTTCCCTCTTTTTCCCCCCCCAAGGTAATTCAGCGAATAAATATAGTAAAGTGACAAAAGTAATCGAATTCTAGCACACCAATTACACCAAAGACATATACACGTATAACACACCATGTATCAAGATGGTAGACAATCCAATACACCAAGACATGTCATATTAGACAAATAATCATATGCACAAATACTCAAACCAATGTCATGTCATAACGGTATAAGAACAAATCAAAAGTAAAGGCGATATCATCCCGGTCGCTGTCAAATAACCCCGTCCGGTCTCTCACGTCACTTATCAACCAACCTAGTTGTCCCTTGACCTCCTGTCTCATTCTAGCCAAATAAAACCTGTTCATGTTCTCAAAATACAGGTCTCAAGTACCCAGTAGCTTGCATCGCCTCAATTCTGGAGTATTCGGGCACAAGAATCCGAAATAAGATAGTTCACATCTCGAGCTGGCCAGTCCCAAGAGTAAACCATCTACAATCGACATTCCTACCCGACATACCTATCTATGGTCCTCAAATACCACAAGAAAATTTAAAGCCTATAACATTCACAATTCAGAGCTTAGGCTCGAACGAGCACTTAATCCCTCATACTTATCCACTACTTAGTCCAGGCTCACTCCACGCAGAGACCACGCAAAGCAGGCTCTGATACCACCTGTGACAGCCCCACCTCACCCTAAGGCGAACCAAAGGGTTCAGCGGACCGCCTACCCAGCTCTCGCCAGGACTACGGAGTCGAATCACACAAATCCGATATTACGCGAGAGAACCCAAAAGAAATGAGCGATTGAAGACCGCCAAGCTTAAACATGGAGAAAACGCTTTCATATATACATGTCACTAGGTTTACAATTCAAATGGAACCAGTGAAACGAAATACATTTAGGGTTTGCTCATTCTCGAGGAGCTATACAAAAGAGCAAAAGAATATCTAACTAGCTCAACTCGCTTCTCAAAATCATGATTTCCAAAAGAGGTTCCTGCAAGGAAAACAAAGATAACGAGGAGGAGGTGAGCTTACGCCCAATGAGGTACCAAACATGTAGCAGAAAAATCATGGCATTTCACGTTATACAAATCAGATACACATGCCGCTATAAAGTAAGACAGGTAAACACAAGGACTCAAATAGGAAGGATACAGGTGGCTCTCAGGAGCCAGTTTTCCAGCGCAGTACTTGATCCAAGCCGGTTGACTCTCCTTCAACGTATATAGAACCAACGCGTCCGTAGACCCCACTTTACACCAAATTCCGTCCACCAAACACTCCTTTACCGGGCCCGCTCACCTTACAGAAACAAAAATGGTAATACTCGAGTATACCCGGAATCAAGGGTCTCAATACCCAAAGATCCCAAAACAGACTACCGTGGTTCGTTATCTAACCGTCCAGGCCCTTGCCGGCCCGACTCGAATAACTTAGCCACAGGATTTGAGCTCATAGGTCACAGAAAGGTCGTTGGTTATAAGTTTCCAAACGACGTCCGAACAGATACAGATACAGATACAGATACAGATATCAGATACAGATACAGATTCAGATTGACACCAAAATTGGCATATGAACAGACAAAAGAATGAGTGTGATAAAGTACACCCTCGTCTCAAACAAATTAAACAGATTGCAGAGCAGAAATCAAGTTAAACAGCAATGGAGGGGAGTGGTACACTCACCGGTTCAAGTACAGATACCTCAAACGTTTTCACTTCGGATTGGCTTTAATCGCCAAGAAACCCTAAAATAATCAAAGTAAACCAATTGAAGGTTTCACATCCAGATTCGAGTAAACAAAATACACATGTGAGGCTCGACTACTAGTCGTATGCCTCGCCAAATAATTACTAATGCAAGCGTACAAAACATGATTTTTGGGAATAAAAAGGTGACATGAAGACCTAGGTTCAACAACCCAAAAGCCCTTCATTTCTATCACAAGCCAATTCAAACTTAAAGGAACCAATTGGCCTAGAAAAATTGGACAGCACTTCCCCTAAATTTCTTACTTTTCCAGCCATCACGGCTTCATTATTTTCCTCAATCAACTCCCAAAGTCATACTCAATATACATTCATCACCACAGCCGTTCAATAGGCTCAAGGTTATCCAAGTACAAAAGTTAGCTAAGAAAATGACCGGAAATAAAAGTCAAGCCCTAGAATATTCCAATAAGCACAAGAAGACTCGATTACAAGTCATAAACCGATGCCAACACGATCACAATAGGGTTCCATAAGCATATATAAGCATTAGAGGAAACCAGAAATTTCGGAAATGTAACTAGCTTTGGCCCTGAAAAAACAGTTTTTGTCCTCATTTTGCGGTAATGGCACCAATTTCACTACGCTTATCGGATGAGGGTTCAAGACCCACCATCTCGAAGCTAAAAGACAGGCTACAACATCACAGAAGGTCATTCAACCCACTTTTGAGTGAAAACAGGTCAAAAATGCAAGATACTACATCAACAACGTAAAACAGATTCACCAAAACGCATTCTAGCGGAAACATCATAACTCAGGCTCTACAAGACCAAATCCAGAAATTCAAAAACCAGATGAAAGCTACGAAACAGGGATAAATTTCATCAGAAGGCCTCAACAACCAATTCGGAAGCAATTCCAGGCAAAACAACCAATTACAGGCGCAGTTCTCAATTTCGGGTAAAACCAGAACAGCAATAGTAATTTCGACTTTTCTCATTCTACACTACTTCGATTGACCTGAAATTTCGTAGCCACCTCTAAAATGTCATTCCCTACAACTTTTATGTTTTGAGCTAAGGCCAATTCGGCCTCTATCTAGGACCTAAAAATTCGGACAGAATGCTCCCTTAAGAACCCTAGGTTTTTCAATTTTCTTCCAAAACAGAAATTGGTTGCAATTAATCACTTTTCCCACCTCTTTAAGTCATTATAGACCATTTCCAATCATCATAAATAGCCACAAAATCATGCTTATATTAAAACAGAAAAATCCCCAAAAAATATAAAAGTTCATCAATTCAACCACAACTCAAAATATAATCCATAAAATGGCATCTCATACTACCACTAAGCATGATTTAAGCATCAATCAAGGAAGGAAAGTGGTTCTTCACAACTTACCTTAGAAACAAGAGAGAGAGAGTTATTGGTCTTCTTAGCTTTCCAAATAACTCCACAAAACAACTCACTATCACTCCCTTAAGTGTTTCTATGGAACAAAAACAAGTTTAGATGGTTGAATTCTTGGATTTGAGCAAGAGAGAATCAAGAAGTTGAAGAGGTTTTCTTTCTTCCTTTCCTAGAGAGAAATTCGGCCAAGCTTGAAGAAAAATGGAAGATATTTGGTCAATTTTTGGTTTTATTTAGTATTTGGTAAAAGGTCGAATAGTAAGTCAAAACAAGATTTAATCATATGGTGACACATGTCCCTCTCATTGATTCATGCCTAACTTGTTTTTGTCTTTCTCACACCTATGCACTTGGTACCTCTAAATATCTCATAACACCCGGTAAATTAAACCCAGTATCCAAAACTTAACCTAACTGGCCGAATTTTTCCGAACTTTTCGCATTAGCGGGTCCCACGTCCGTTATACGTTCTAAATTTTTCAAAAACTATCCGATACTAGAAAAATCACCTAAAAACTCTATTTACTCATAAAAAATTATTTTCACAATTTTTCAAATCAATAAAATGTGGAAAAACGTGCAATTAAAAGAAAAATAAAACTTAGTACTTTAAAAACAAAAATTACGGGCTCTCACACTCTCTCCCCCTTAAGGAAATTTCGTCCTCGAAATTTTACCTTCAAAATTTAAAGTAACCAATGGCTTGTACCTTCTTCGTCTTCAGAGTCAGTAGAAACGAGGTTCTTCATTTTAGTCCCTTCTCCACTTGACGGTCCAGGGTCGGTCTTGGTTGGCTGCTGGTTCCTTTCTTTTCGTGCAATAAACCCCGGGCAATTAACAATCAGATGCTCGGCGCTTCCACAGCGCAGACATCTCCTTCCCTTTTTCCAACAATCCACTTCAATATGATTGGATTTTGTACAATAACCACAAATTGTCACACCACCAGCTCCACGGCCCTTCTTAGCAAGTGATCTACCAGCTTTACCCTTTTTCTTTACATGGAAGATCTTTAGTTGTGGCCTTACAATTTGTGACAGCCCCACCTCCCCCTAAGGCGAACCAAAGGGTTCGGCAGACCACCTGCCCAGCTCTCGCCGGAACTCAGTCGTTCACTCACACAAATCAGAAATAGAACCAAAAGAAAAAAAAACAAAACGAGGATCCAAAATTTAAAACAAAACTTATATACATAGATATCTCAGAAGGAAGTACAACCGTCAATAAACAGAGGTTCTCAATTCACCATACAACCAGCCCGTGCCAAGCACTAGGGCGAGAACCATGACACAAGAAAACCAAGGGCTAGACCCAGCTAGTCTATTCCGGCTCTCGTCCTTGCTCGCCTTCCCCTGTTAAGGAAAACAAACTAAAGGGGTGAGCTTTAAGCTCAGTGAGGTTCCGAACACATAGACAACAAGAAGTTCAATGCACTCATTACATGTTACCAATAATTCAAATACAAAAGAAAGCGATAAACACCTTCATTAAAAGGATACGTGCTCACAAGGAGTCATTCGTTCATTCATTCGTTCATTCATTCTCCCTTCGTTCCCTTATACCTTCAATCATTTGAAAATGCATTTGTATATAAGTAAAACCCTCATTCATTCATTCGTTCATTCATTCATTCACCAGGCTCCACCAACCTCCACCAACCTACAAGGTAATACTCGAGTATACCAAAACGTTCACCCAGGTCCCTAATCGCCCGACCGAGTCCGCTTCTGGCTCGAGACGACCGGTAACAAGGGGCAGTGGCCAGTTCAGCCAAAAGGCTTACATTCATGCACAAATAATATTTCAATCTTTCAATCATTGAAAACTTTACAATCATTTAGGCCGAGTGCGATAAAGTACACACTTGCCTAGAAAACTCGTTTTAACAATCTTTGAAAACATTTAACATGTTATCAATCATTCATACCAGCCATATAATCATGGAACATAACAAACAAGGAACACTCACCTATACACGCAAAATAACGTCCACTTCTCAATCACCAATGAAACCTAAAAGTAAACAAAGAACACATTACAATCCATCTAGCATGATTTGGATGAAATCAAGGATTACCCGACTACTCGCGAGTAAACGTATAAAATGACTTTTAAAGTGTCAATAGAGCATATGGATCCGTGGACGGGAATTACTAGGGTTCATAAACCAACCGCGAAACCAAACTCAAAAAGGTTATGAAATTTCCGGCAGAAAACACTTTAACCAACGACAAATCAAAATCCAATAAGGTAAGCTAAGAAGTGTTGTTTCCGGAATCGTTTATGTAGCTCAAAATCAATAGACTCTATGCCTTGATGAAAATCATGAAAAGGTGGCAAAACTATCTCACTTTCACTCTTAAAACTTCACTTAAAAGTTATTCACTTGTGGCAGAGAGAACCCTAGGTCAACCTCTATATTTTGGTAAACAGTAAGTAAACATTTGGAATTGCAACCCAAAGAGGTATTAGGTTTTAGAATAGTAAAATGATCATTTTATTTGCCAAGCGGAAATATACAGGTTCAAATAGAAATTTAGCCCTCGGCCACCTTTTGAAAGAGCCGATAACATTTTCAGTAAATACGTCCAATTTGTCACAAAATACATTCGCAAAAATTACTTTAACTTGCTCACATTACAAGAAGATAAACGGACGGCATGTCCTTTGTGTTTACCTATTTTCCAGCCATTAATGGCTTCATTATTTTCCTCAAAACAGTCCCAACATCTCATATAGAATAATCTCATGTCCAAAAGCCATTCACTAGGCTTAAAGTCATGTAAATACAAAAATAAATACAAAAATCAAGCTAGAAACATTTCCGGATAAAAACAGTTTTGACACCATTTTGCGGTTTTGGCATCATTGGCGCTACGATTATCGGATGAAGGTGCAAGACACACCGTTTCGAAGCTAACAAATAGGGATAAAATGTTGAAGAAGGTCACTCAGTCCAGTTTGTAGTGAAACTAGGTCAAAATTGACATATATGAAACCAGAAACTCACAAACAGGTTGGCTAACCGCACAATTGTTAAACAGCAATAATTCAGGCTACCGAAGTCCGATTGAAGTGTATCTTATGGTGTTTCGAAGCTAAGACACAACCCTACATTTCTTATGAAGACCTCCATGGCCAAATCCTGCATTTTCATGATCAAAAATGGAAAACTACACAAAAACAGAATTCTGGGCGCGAAACAGGTTTCATGGACAGTCAATGCTATTTCGGTCATTTCACATGCTACAGTGGTCGGATCAAGCTGAACTTTTACAGGCTACTAGTTTATACCATTGGCTACAACTTTCATGTTTTGGCCAAAATCTAATTCGGTAAGGATCATGGTGAAAAGTCACGGTCAGATTGGGTGAAAAGACAACCCTGTTCGCTGAACTCCTACCTAGACCAGTCTGGGTATTTCCGAATTATCTCAGCATATACAACTCCAATTCCATTGATTCCAAAGCCATTTGAAAGCTAAGATACAAGGCTATGATTCTTAAGAAGACATCAACAACCAAATCTGTGAGAACCCATAATTGCCCTAATAATTTTCCTAGGGTTTTTCCCCTTTAATTGCATGTTTTCTGCATTTTCTGGCCTAGGACTATTTTCTTGGTGGATTTTATGAGTAATTATAGTTTTTAGATGATTTTTCTAGCATTGGGTAGTTTTTGAAAAATTACGGATCGATTATGGACGTGGGCCCCACTAGTGCAAAAAGTTCGGAAAAATTCGGCCAATAAGGTTAAGTTTCGGATACTGTGTAAAATTTATCGGGTGTTAAGAGATAAGTAGAGGAGTGTGAGGTGATTGATGTGAGAGGTGACCAAAGGATAGAAATGCATTTACTAGTGTGCCAAGTGTCATTTTTCCATTGGGTGGACTTTATGACTTACTATTCATGTTTTTGACCTTTTGACTAAGTGGTTAAATATCTAAAAATTACCTCAAAAATTCATTATTTTCACTCCTTGGTGGCCGACTTCCTCAAGCTCAAGAAGGAAGAGAATTGCTTCAAATTTCAAGCTTCCATTTAGCTCAATCTTCCAAACCAATTGCATCAACTAGTTTCTACTCCATAAAAGCTTTCCATTAGGTGCTAGTGAGTTGCTTAGTGAAGTTTTTTGGAGGAGCTAAGGTGGTCTACCACTTCCTCTCTCTTGTTTACTTGGTAAGTAGTGATTGACTATCCTCTTACACCTAATGATGTTGAATTTATGCCTAATGGTGGCTATTGTGTTAGAAATTGTGGTTTATTTCTTGGTTTGAAGTGATTTGGTTAAGTTTTTATTTTTTTTGAGGAATTTTCTGGTTTTATGTGATCTTGATGGTGTGGTTGTTTTTGATGGTTGGTAATAAGGGGCTATGGCTCTAGTAGGTGCATATGATAGGAAATTGCAATCAATTTTGGGTTTGGATTGAAATGAGAAAAGTTAGGGTTGATAACCCCCAATTCTGTCTGGTTTTGGATCATAGGGTTAGAGGCCGAATTGGACTTTACTCAAAACATGAAAGTTGTAGGTATTGATGATTTTAAAGTGCCTACAAAATTTCAGGGCATTTGGAGTAGTGTAGAGTGAGTTATGCCGTTTTTACTGTTGCTGTTCTGGGTGATCAGAATGTGCGAACTGTGATTGTAATCGTCTGTTTTGACTGGAATTGGTTTGGATTTTGTTGTTGGTGTCTTCTTATGAATTGTAGCTTGATGTCTTATCTATCATAAGCCTTTGGAATCAATGCATTTGGACCTGTATAGACTGAATTGGACTGATTACAGTTTTGTGTGATTTGGGAACCTGCAATTACGGTTCTGGGTTGGTTTTCTGCATTTTTGACCTAGTTGTGCTAGGATTTGGACTGAGTGGCCTTCTACATTGTTGTATCCCTGTCTCTTAGCTTCGCGATGGTGGGTCTTACACCCTCATCCGATGAGCGTAGCGCATTTTGTGCCATTACCGCATTTGGAAGCCAAAACCTGTTTTTGTTGTTGGGACAAATGAGTTCCATTTCTTGATTTTCTGGTTTGCTTATATACTTATATATGCATATGAAACCCTATTGGGGTTGTGTTGGGCTTGGCTTTATGACTCGTTATCGAGTCTTATGGTATTTGTTTACATGTTCTAGGACGTGACGTTAGTGCACGACGTACTAGGGACGACGGTGGATGAAACCTCACTTGCTTAATTGGTGAGTATACTACTCACTTGGATTTATAATGTGGCTTTGCTATATGTGATTGTGATGCCTTGAAGGCTTGTTTGGCTATTGGAAATGATTAGGGTGAGGGTGTACTTGACCGCCCTCATTCCTTTTATTCTTGTGACCGATTGTTTACCGTTTCACTGTATTACTGTACTGCTATATGAATTCTTGGATTTCATTCATGGAAATTGTTTGGGTGTTGGTTGGACGAGTATCCAACGGCCCTACTGTACTGAGCTCGACCCCGTTGGCATTCAATTGAATCGAGCCAGCGAGGGCTTGGTCGTGAACATTGACTAGCCATGGGGACTGAAATGGGAATCTTGTGGTAATGAGACCCTTGGTTCCGGTGTACTCGAGTATCACCTAAAGTTACTGCTTGGAGTGCGGGCCCGGTTGGGGTATGATGGGTGGAAGGAATGGAAGTGAAGTGAAGTCTACGGTTTGGTACTTTTAACATTGACGGAGGGTCAATGAGGTTGGATCAAGAATGTAAGCGTGGAAATGGGCTCTTGAGAGCCGTCCGTATCCTTTTACCGACTTGTTTTGCTTCTTATCTGAATATTTGCAATGAACGTTTATGCTTAAGTGATCTTGGTTGATTGTGTGATAGTTGCTCACTGAGCTTTAGCTCACACCATTCCATTTGTTTTCCTTACATGAAACTAATCACTTTTGGAAGCTTACACTTGTTGGTTGCCAAATTGAGCCATGTATATGTCTATTTTGATAGCTCTTTGCATGAAACCCTAATGTGTATTGGGTTCATCTTTTGAATGGCAAACCGAATATGTGTATCCCTTATGTATAGCTTTTGACATGCCGTTTTGGTTGTAAATGTTGAATTGCTATGTATTAATGTTTTGTGGGATTTCGGATTCTAACACTTCAGGCACTATTCATCGTTTTCATTTTACTTATTATTTTTGTTATTTTGGTTCTTGTGGCTTGGCCGAGCGCGCTTTTACTTTCCCGAAACGTTCTAGATCGCGTGTAACTGCCCGTAGTCCTGGCGAGAGCTGGGCAGGCAGTCCGCTAACCCCTTTGGTTCGCCTTAGGGGAAGGTGGGGCTGTCACAAAATCGGTAGTATTCCCTGTCAAACTACCCAATTACCAAAGCTGATTATTATTCTCGGATAGAAACAGGGTAGCAAGGGTATTTCGGTCTTTTCACAGGCTACCGAGCTCAGATTGAGCTGAAAATTTACAGGTAACTAGAAAACATCATTCTCTACAACTTTCATGTTTTGTGCTAAGGCCAATTCGGCCTCTAACCTGGTCAAACAGAAATGGACAGAATTGAGGAAATGAAACCTTAACTGGAAATTTTTGCATTCAAGTCAGAAATTTTCCACTAAAACATCTCTTTAGCTATCACAAGTCATTAATTTAACATAATCAAGAACAAAGGAAGGATGGCTAGACATGATACCTTCAATTATCAAGAAAGGTGATGACTTAGGAATTTTTCTTCCAAAACAACTCCACTAGAAGCTTTAATCCTCCTTAATAAGTAACTTTGATGGAGTAATCTTCACTTTTAATGGTTAGAAATCAAGATTGGAGCAAGGGATTGAAGTACAAGATGAAGGATTTCCTTTCTTTTCTCTCCTCAAAATTTCAGCCAACAAGGTGAAAAATGAAGAAACATTTGGTCAAAATGGATGTTTAGTAAAGTTAAGAAAAGTTAGTCAAAGTCCCCATCCAATGGTTTCATGACACTTGTCCCTCTCATTAATGTCATGCCTAACTTTTTTTGTCTTTCTCACACCTATCCACTTGGTACCTCTAAATATCTCATAACACCCGATAAATTAAACCCAGTATCCAAAACTTAACCTAACTGGCCGAAATTTTCTGAATTTTTCGCACTAGCGGGTCCCACGTCCGATATACGCTCTTAATTTCTCAAAAACTAACCGATACTAGAAAAATCATTTAAAAACTATATTTACTCATAAAATTGATCTAGAAAAATTTTCTAATAAAGAAAATGCAGAAAACGTGCAATTAAGAAAAGTACGGGTCCTCACACAATTCCTATCTTTTGAGCTTTCTCTGGAACCCCCATAGAAGTATTGCTTTGTGCCATTGCTACAGTCTCCTTGGAAATCTCTTCGTATTTCCTCTTTAACTCCATGTTTTGGTGTAAGAGCTCAAGTTTCTCCGAATACTCTTACTTCCATCGTCCTTCCCAGTACGCGGTCAGCCTCCTTTGAACCTCTGTTTCGTCTCGGAGAACCGCAATTTCCCGATACGGATCAATCCAATGTGTCATCTTACAGAGTTGCTGGAACTCGGATGCTAGCCTGTCGGGCAAAACAATGGGTCATAATACATTCCTAAGTACAAGTGGCACTCTCGGTCCTTGTCCAGCTATTGTTTCCCTTTTCTTCTCTTGATTCTTGGCCTCGCTTAGTTCCACGGCCACGACCACGTCCATGACTGCATCTTCCTTACATATATATATATATATTTTTCCCTCTTTTTCCCCCCCCAAGGTAATTCAGCGAATAAATATAGTAAAGTGACAAAAGTAATCGAATTCTAGCACACCAATTACACCAAAGACATATACACGTATAACACACCATGTATCAAGATGGTAGACAATCCAATACACCAAGACATGTCATATTAGACAAATAATCATATGCACAAATACTCAAACCAATGTCATGTCATAACGGTATAAGAACAAATCAAAAGTAAAGGCGATATCATCCCGGTCGCTGTCAAATAACCCCGTCCGGTCTCTCACGTCACTTATCAACCAACCTAGTTGTCCCTTGACCTCCTGTCTCATTCTAGCCAAATAAAACCTGTTCATGTTCTCAAAATACAGGTCTCAAGTACCCAGTAGCTTGCATCGCCTCAATTCTGGAGTATTCGGGCACAAGAATCCGAAATAAGATAGTTCACATCTCGAGCTGGCCAGTCCCAAGAGTAAACCATCTACAATCGACATTCCTACCCGACATACATATCTATGGACCACAAATACCACAAGAAAATTTAAAGCCTATAACATTCACAATTCAGAGCTTAGGCTCGAACGAGCACTTAATCCCTCATACCTATCCACTACTTAGTCCAGGCTCACTCCGCGCAGAGACCACGAGAAGCAGGCTCTGATACCACCTGTGACAGCCCCACCTCACCCTAAGGCGAACCAAAGGGTTCAGCGGACCGCCTGCCCAGCTCTCGCCAGGACTACGGAGTCGAATCACACAAATCCGATATTACGCGAGAGAACCCAAAAGAAATGAGCGATTGAAGACCGCCAAGCTTAAACATGGAGAAAACGCTTTCATATATACATGTCACTAGGTTTACAATTCAAATGGAACCAGTGAAACGAAATACATTTAGGGTTTGCTCATTCTCGAGGAGCTATACAAAAGAGCAAAAGAATATCTAACTAGCTCAACTCGCTTCTCAAAATCATGATTTCCAAAAGAGGTTCCTGCAAGGAAAACAAAGATAACGAGGAGGGGGTGAGCTTACGCCCAATGAGGTACCAAACATGTAGCAGAAAAATCATGGCATTTCACGTTATACAAATCAGATACACATGCCGCTATAAAGTAAGACAGGTAAACACAAGGACTCAAATAGGAAGGATACAGGTGGCTCTCAGGAGCCAGTTTTCCAGCGCAGTACTTGATCCAAGCCGGTTGACTCTCCGTCAACGTATATAGAACCAACGCGTCCGTAGACCCCACTTTACACCAAATTCCGTCCACCAAACACCCCTTTATCGGGCCCGCTCACCTTACAGAAACAGAAATGGTAATACTCGAGTATACCCGGAATCAAGGGTCTCAATACCCAAAGATCCCAAAACAGACTACCGTGGTTCGTTATCTAACCGTCCAGGCCCTTGCCGGCCCGACTCGAATAACTTAGCCACAGGATTTGAGCTCATAGGTCACAGAAAGGTCGTTGGTTATAAGTTTCCAAACGATGTCCGAATACATACAGATACAGATACAGATATCAGATATAGATACAGATTCAGATTGACACCAAAATTGGCATATGAACAGACAAGAGAACGAGTGTGATAAAGTACACCCTCGTCTCAAACAAATTAAACAGATTGCAGAGCAGAAATCAAGTTAAACAGCAATGGAGGGGAGTGATACATTCACCGGTTCAAGTACAGATACCTCAAAAGTTTTCACTTCGGATTGGCTTTAATCGCCAAGAAACCCTAAAATAATCAAAGTAAACCAATTGAAGGTTTCACATCCAGATTCGAGTAAAAAAAATACACATGTGAGGCTCGACTACTAGTCGTATGCCTCGCCAAATAATTACTAATGCAAGGGTACAAAACATGATTTTTGGGAATAAAAAGGTGACATGAAGACCTAGGTTCAACAACCCAAAAGCCCTTCATTTCTATCACAAGCCAATTCAAACTTAAAGGAACCAATTGGCCTAGAAAAATTGGACAGCACTTCCCCTAAATTTCTTGCTTTTCCAGCCATCACGGCTTCATTATTTTCCTCAATCAACTCCCAAAGTCATACTCAATATACATTCATCACCACAGCCGTTCAATAGGCTCAAGGTTATCCAAGTACAAAAGTTAGCTAAGAAAATGACCGGAAATAAAAGTCAAGCCCTAGAATATTCCAATAAGCACAAGAAGACTCGATTACAAGTCATAAACCGATGCCAACACGATCACAATAGGGTTCCATAAGCATATATAAGCATTAGAGGAAACCAGAAATTTCGGAAATGTAACTAGCTTTGGCCCTGAAAAAATAGTTTTTGTCCTCATTTTCCGGTAATGGCACCAATTTCACTACGCTTATCGGATGAGGGTTCAAGACCCACCATCTCGAAGCTAAAAGACAGGCTACAACATCACAGAAGGTCACTCAACCCACTTTTGAGTGAAAACAGGTCAAAAATGCAAGATACTACATCAACAACGTAAAACAGATTCACCAAAACGCATTCTAGCGGAAACATCATAACTCAGGCTCTACAAGAGAAATTCAAAAACCAGCTGAAAGCTACGAAACAGGGCTAAATTTCATCAGAAGGCCTCAACAACCAATTCGGAAGCAATTCCAGGCAAAACAACCAATTACAGGCGCAGTTCTCAATTTCGGGTAAAACCAGAACAGCAATAGTAATTTCGACTTTTCTCATTCTACACTACTCCGATTGATCTGAAATTTCGTAGGAACCTCTAAAATGTCATTCCCTACAACTTTCATGTTTTGAGCTAAGGCCAATTCGGCCTCTATCTAGGACCTAAAAATTCGGACAGAATGCTCCCTTATGAACCCTAGGTTTTTCAATTTTCTTCCAAAACAGAAATTGGTTGCAATTAATCACTTTTCCCACCTCTTTAAGTCATTATAGACCATTTCTAATCATCATAGATAGCCACAAAATCGTGCTTATATTAAAACAGAAAAATCCCCAAAAAATATAAAAGTTCATCAATTCAACCACAACTCAAAATATAATCCATAAAATGGCATCTCATACTACCACTAAGCATGATTTAAGCATCAATCAAGGAAGGAAAGTGGTTCTTCACAACTTACCTTAGAAACAAGAGAGAGAGAGTTATTGGTCTTCTTAGCTTTCCAAATAACTCCACAAAACAACTCACTATCACTCCCTTAAGTGTTTCTATGGAACAAAAACAAGTTTAGATGGTTGAATTCTTGGATTTGAGCAAGAGAGAATCAAGAAGTTGAAGAGGTTTTCTTTCTTCCTTTCCTAGAGAGAAATTTGGCCAAGCTTGAAGAAAAATGGAAGATATTTGGTCAATTTTTGGTTTTATTTAGTAATTGGTAAAAGGTCGAATAGTAAGTCAAAACAAGATTTAATCATATGGTGACACATGTCCCTCTCATTGATTCATGCCTAACTTGTTTTTGTCTTTCTCACACCTATGCACTTGGTACCTCTAAATATCTCATAACACCCGGTAAATTAAACCCAGTATCCAAAACTTAACCTAACTGGCCGAATTTTTCCGAACTTTTCGCATTAGCGGGTCCCACGTCCGTTATACGTTCTAAATTTTTCAAAAACTATCCGATACTAGAAAAATCACCTAAAAACTCTATTTACTCATAAAAAATTATTTTCACAATTTTTCAAATCAATAAAATGTGGAAAAACGTGCAATTAAAAGAAAAATAAAACTTAGTACTTTAAAAACAAAAATTACGGGCTCTCACACTCTCTCCCCCTTAAGGAAATTTCGTCCTCGAAATTTTACCTTCAAAATTTAAAGTAACAAATGGCTTGTACCTTCTTCGTCTTCAGAGTCAGTAGAAACGAGGTTCTTCATTTTAGTCCCTTCTCCACTTGACGGTCCAGGGTCGGTCTTGGTTGGCTGCTGGTTCCTTTCTTTTCGTGCAATAAACCCCGGGCAATTAACAATCAGATGCTCGGCGCTTCCACAGCGCAGACATCTCCTTCCCTTTTTCCAACAATCCACTTCAATATGATTGGATTTTGTACAATAACCACAAATTGTCACACCACCAGCTCCACGGCCCTTCTTAGCAAGTGATCTACCAGCTTTACCCTTTTTCTTTACATGGAAGATCTTCAGTTGTGGCCTTACAATTCCTATCTTTTGAGCTTCCTCTGGAACCCCCATAGAAGTATTGCTTTGTGCCATTGCTACAGTCTCCTTGGAAATCTCTTCGTATTTCCTCTTTAACTCCATGTTTTGGTGTAAGAGCTCAAGTTTCTCCGAATACTCTTGCTTCCATCGCCCTTCCCAGTACGCGGTCAGCCTCCTTTGAACCTCTATTTCGTCTCAGAGAACCACAATTTCCCGATACGGATCAATCCAATGTGTCATCTTACAGAGTTGCTGGAACTCGGATGCTAGCCTGTCGGGCAAAACAATGGGTCATAATACATTCCTAAGTACAAGTGGCACTCTCGGTCCTTGTCCAGCTATTGTTTCCCTTTTCTTCTCTTGATTCTTGGCCTCGCTTAGTTCCACGGCCACGACCACGTCCATGACTGCATCTTCCTTACATATATATATATATATTTTTCCCTCTTTTTCCCCCCCCAAGGTAATTCAGCGAATAAATATAGTAAAGTGACAAAAGTAATCGAATTCTAGCACACCAATTACACCAAAGACATATACACGTATAACACACCATGTATCAAGATGGTAGACAATCCAATACACCAAGACATGTCATATTAGACAAATAATCATATGCACAAATACTCAAACCAATGTCATGTCATAACGGTATAAGAACAAATCAAAAGTAAAGGCGATATCATCCCGGTCGCTGTCAAATAACCCCGTCCGGTCTCTCACGTCACTTATCAACCAACCTAGTTGTCCCTTGACCTCCTGTCTCATTCTAGCCAAATAAAACCTGTTCATGTTCTCAAAATACAGGTCTCAAGTACCCAGTAGCTTGCATCGCCTCAATTCTGGAGTATTCGGGCACAAGAATCCGAAATAAGATAGTTCACATCTCGAGCTGGCCAGTCCCAAGAGTAAACCATCTACAATCGACATTCCTACCCGACATACATATCTATGGACCACAAATACCACAAGAAAATTTAAAGCCTATAACATTCACAATTCAGAGCTTAGGCTCGAACGAGCACTTAATCCCTCATACCTATCCACTACTTAGTCCAGGCTCACTCCGCGCAGAGACCACGAGAAGCAGGCTCTGATACCACCTGTGACAGCCCCACCTCACCCTAAGGCGAACCAAAGGGTTCAGCGGACCGCCTGCCCAGCTCTCGCCAGGACTACGGAGTCGAATCACACAAATCCGATATTACGCGAGAGAACCCAAAAGAAATGAGCGATTGAAGACCGCCAAGCTTAAACATGGAGAAAACGCTTTCATATATACATGTCACTAGGTTTACAATTCAAATGGAACCAGTGAAACGAAATACATTTAGGGTTTGCTCATTCTCGAGGAGCTATACAAAAGAGCAAAAGAATATCTAACTAGCTCAACTCGCTTCTCAAAATCATGATTTCCAAAAGAGGTTCCTGCAAGGAAAACAAAGATAACGAGGAGGAGGTGAGCTTACGCCCAATGAGGTACCAAACATGTAGCAGAAAAATCATGGCATTTCACGTTATACAAATCAGATACACATGCCGCTATAAAGTAAGACAGGTAAACACAAGGACTCAAATAGGAAGGATACAGGTGGCTCTCAGGAGCCAGTTTTCCAGCGCAGTACTTGATCCAAGCCGGTTGACTCTCCGTCAACGTATATAGAACCAACGCGTCCGTAGACCCCACTTTACACCAAATTCCGTCCACCAAACACCCCTTTACCGGGCCCGCTCACCTTACAGAAACAGAAACGGTAATACTCGAGTATACCCGGAATCAAGGGTCTCAATACCCAAAGATCCCAAAACAGACTACCGTGGTACGATATCTAACCGTCCAGGCCCTTGCCGGCCCGACTCGAATAACTTAGCCACAGGATTTGAGCTCATAGGTCACAGAAAGGTCGTTGGTTATAAGTTTCCAAACGACGTCCGAACAGATACAAATACAGATACAGATACAGATATCAGATACAGATATGGATTCAGATTGACACCAAAATTGGCATATGAACAGACAAGAGAACGAGTGTGATAAAGTACACCCTCGTCTCAAACAAATTAAATAGATTGCAGAGCAGAAATCAAGTTAAACAGCAATGGAGGGGAGTGGTACACTCACCGGTTCAAGTACAGATACCTCAAAAGTTTTCACTTCGGATTGGCTTTAATCGCCAAGAAACCCTAAAATAATCAAAGTAAACCAATTGAAGGTTTCACATCCAGATTCGAGTAAAAAAAATACACATGTGAGGCTCGACTACTAGTCGTATGCCTCGCCAAATAATTACTAATGCAAGGGTACAAAACATGATTTTTGGGAATAAAAAGGTGACATGAAGACCTAGGTTCAACAACCCAAAAGCCCTTCATTTCTATCACAAGCCAATTCAAACTTAAAGGAACCAATTGGCCTAGAAAAATTGGACAGCACTTCCCCTAAATTTCTTGCTTTTCCAGCCATCACGGCTTCATTATTTTCCTCAATCAACTCCCAAAGTCATACTCAATATACATTCATCACCACAGCCGTTCAATAGGCTCAAGGTTATCCAAGTACAAAAGTTAGCTAAGAAAATGACCGGAAATAAAAGTCAAGCCCTAGAATATTCCAAAAAGCACAAGAAGACTCGATTACAAGTCATAAACCGATGCCAACACGATCACAATAGGGTTCCATAAGCATATATAAGCATTAGAGGAAACCAGAAATTTCGGAAATGTAACTAGCTTTGGCCCTGAAAAAACAGTTTTTGTCCTCATTTTGCGGTAATGGCACCAATTTCACTACGCTTATCGGATGAGGGTTCAAGACCCACCATCTCGAAGCTAAAAGACAGGCTACAACATCACAGAAGGTCACTCAACCCACTTTTGAGTGAAAACAGGTCAAAAATGCAAGATACTACATCAACAACGTAAAACAGATTCACCAAAACGCATTCTAGCGGAAACATCATAACTCAGGCTCTACAAGAGAAATTCAAAAACCAGCTGAAAGCTACGAAACAGGGCTAAATTTCATCAGAAGGCCTCAACAACCAATTCGGAAGCAATTCCAGGCAAAACAACCAATTACAGGCGCAGTTCTCAATTTCAGGTAAAACCAGAACAGCAATAGTAATTTCGACTTTTCTCATTCTACACTACTCCGATTGATCTGAAATTTCGTTGGAACCTCTAAAATGTCATTCCCTACAACTTTCATGTTTTGAGCTAAGGCCAATTCGGCCTCTATATAGGACCTAAAAATTCGGACAGAATGCTCCCTTAAGAACCCTAGGTTTTTCAATTTTCTTCCAAAACAGAAATTAGTTGCAATTAATCACTTTTCCCACCTCTTTAAGTCATTATAGACCATTTCCAATCATCATAGATAGCCACAAAATCATGCTTATATTAAAACAGAAAAATCCCCAAAAAATATAAAAGATCATCAATTCAACCACAACTCAAAATATAATCCATAAAATGGCATCTCATACTACCACTAAGCATGATTTAAGCATCAATAAAGGAAGGAAAGTGGTTCTTCACAACTTACCTTAGAAACAAGAGAGAAAGAGTTATTGGTCTTCTTAGCTTTCCAAATAACTCCACAAAACAACTCACTATCACTCCCTTAAGTGTTTCTATGGAACAAAAACAAGTTTAGATGGTTGAATTCTTGGATTTGAGCAAGAGAGAATCAAGAAGTTGAAGAGGTTTTCTTTCTTCCTTTCCTAGAGAGAAATTCGGCCAAGCTTGAAGAAAAATGGAAGATATTTGGTCAATTTTTGGTTTTATTTAGTAAGTGGTAAAAGGTTGAATAGTAAGTCAAAACAAGATTTAATCATATGGTGACACATGTCCCTCTCATTAATTCATGCCTAACTTGTTTTTGTCTTTCTCACACCTATGCACTTGGTACCTCTAAATATCTCATAACACCCGGTAAATTAAACCCAGTATCCAAAACTTAACCTAACTGGCCGAATTTTTCCGAACTTTTCGCATTAGCGGGTCCCACGTCCGTTATACGTTCTAAATTTTTCAAAAATTTGGTCGAATTGGGTGCAATTTGTGAGGTAGAAAATAAATAAGTGATAGGGAAAGAAGAGATGTGTGTGAACATGGCATGTGGAGTGAGAAAAATATAAGTAGTGAGAAAATGTAGGTAAAAAAGATGAAAAAGTGATATGGTAAAATGGAAGTGCATGAACCTAGAGGAGTGCATCAAGTCGGGTACGGGAATGACTCCTAACTTCACGATTTTGATTTTCCCTTTGATTAGAAGGAAGAACTAGCGTGCTAAGGCTATTTTGTAGCCACACTCGCTCGTTTCCCTTACCTAAAGGGGACTCTCAAGCAAATGTACCCTATAACTAGCATGAGGATGCAAAAACCTAAAATGAAGGGGAAAGGATTGGAGGATCATGCCAAATGCTAGAAAACTAAGAAAAATGTATGAAATGTAGTGAAACATGCAAGTATGTACTAACGAGAGGGGACGACCTATTGGGTCTAGCATTGGACTAGCCCTTTTCTAGCGCTCTCTCACAAACATTGGACTTGCGAGAGCTCGAGGGAAAAGACCATGGCCAGCGTAGGACTAGCCACGGTGACGCATTCATCCATCACATTCATCTACGACTATAGAAAGAAAGTAGACATGCCAATCACCTATAAACACGTAGCACATAACACTTAGCATGCTCGACTAAATGCAAGAGTCTAATAAAGCAAATTAACACGTAGCAACAAAAACAGGCAATGAACCTATTACATTTGCTAACTAAAACAAAAGGGGAAGGGGAAAAATGGACAAAATTGCTCTCCAAGCCCTATCTATTACAAGCCAAGAGGTGTACACATACCCCATAAAGAATAACTCAAATAAAAAGCAAAAGTAAAATAAAATAAATGAAAGGTATTAAGGAAAAGCAAGGGAAGCAAGTAGACATGCAATTCTCACTTAGCACGTTGGAACACATAGGAGAAATGAAAATCAAAGAGATAGAGGTTACCTCCCTTGCAATTGGGCCCCAATGAATTGAAATCACTTATTTGCCCTCAAAAATACAAAGAAAAGGTCAAGGTACCAATTTATTTGGGAAAATTAAAGAGAGTAGGTAAACACAAGCTCACTTGGACACAAAGTTCTTAAACTCATGCATTAAGTGCAATCTAAACAAAGCATGGTAATTAATTGAAGCAAACAAGCAATTGAGTTGAAAGATTGAAGCTGCCAAGGACCAATTTGAGGACATTATTCAATTGGTTGGGTCATAGTAAAACAAAGGGAGACTTAGGGGGTCAAAGTGCAATTTTCAGAGAATTATTTCATGCAAATTCATGCAGGTACGTGAGAAATAATTTGCAACCAGAAATATTTCTGATACCAACTTTCTGCAGCCAAGAAATATCACCGCAACTTGCATTTCCACACACTGATTTCCACCTCAAGCAATCTTTTGATCAAAACTTCTCAACCAAACGTTAAAGCCTTAATCTAAACCAGCTAAATAGCAACATTCAGCATTCAATCCATACAAAAGTTAAAGTTAGATCATGCAAAAGGCAAGTTTTCCTCAAAAGCTGTTTTTCTTCATTACCGATTCTTTACCACAATTTTGCAGCTCATTTCATGCGGTTGGGTCCATATAGTAACTTTAACAACCTGTTATCTTAACAGAATCCAAGGTTAAACACTTCATTGGATAGGTGAAAGCAATAAAAAATGACTCAAACATACACAGAGCAGCAAAAGATACCCGAGATTTCATGCATCAAGAAATGCTACAGCATCCGTATCCCCATAACACAAGGGAATGTAGAATTGCAGCAGAGACGTGAAGATACTCACGGCAAACATGTCTACAGCCCACTATCATAGTAATTGAACATCAACAGACCCAAAACTTGAACAAAGAAAAAGGAAAGTCACGGCTGCCGCAAATTAAACTACTTGTTGCAACCCAACATATATCACACATTACTACTTGGAACGGCAGCAAAAACATACATGGGAAACCATGAAACAAACAAAACCCAGGAGGTGGCTTAAGCCATTTTTGGAAAAACTTTAACAGCCCCAAAAGATCAAATTTTTATTGTTGCAACCAAACCAGAAATCCAAACCTGTTGCAGCCGACCTTCATACACAAACATAACAGAAATATGATTCAAGCAAAACCCATGGACTCAAATCCTTTAACGACTGAACACTTTGATTGATACAACCCAATCATGAACATTACTTTTGAAGATCAAACGTGTGAGGCCCCAGTCCGATCGTAAGTCGATATTAGGGTTATTTGATATTTGGTTTGGAAAAATAGGGTTTCATGGCTAGGAAGGAAACCCTAATTCGGTTAAGTTGGAAAATCCTAGTTTACGTATTATGATTATACGGTTCAAGCTATAATTTATATTCGGTAATCTAGTGTGTGCCTTGACATAGGTTAGTAAGTTTGAATGATTAGCAAACCTCTAGTGTTGCAATATTAGAAAGTTTCAGTGGAGATTATTTATCGCCGCTTTTCCACATTTTCTTATTAGAAAAGTTCCCCAGATAATTTTTATGAGTAAATATAGTTTTTAGATGATTTTTCTAGTATCGGTTAGATTTTGAGAAAATAAGAACGGATTTCGGACGTGGGACCCACTAGTGCGAAAAGTTCGGGAAAATTCGGCCAATAAGATTAAATTTCGGATACTGTGAAAAATTTATCGGGTGTTAGGAGATAAGTAGAGGAGGTGATTTGATTGATGTGAGAGAGAAAAGAAAAGATAAGATTGCATTTAAGAGGTGACAAGTGTCACCTTCTTAGTGGTTCCAAGTTAAGATTTACTATTCCAATTTTTGACTTTTTTTGACCAAAAGGTAAATATCTTAAAAATTGCTCAAAAATTCACCATTTCTTCTCCTTGGTGGCCGGCCCTCTTGTGCTAAGAAAGGAAGAAAACTTCTTCAATTTACAAGTCCCAACTAGCTCAAATCACCCAAAAATACTTGCTTCCATCTATTTCTACTCCATAAAATCTCTCTAGTTGGTGTTAGTGGTTGGTTTGGTGAAGTTTTTGGAAGAGTTAAGGTGTTCCACAACTTCCTCTCTCTTGTTTTCTTGGTAAGTGGTGCTTGACTACCCTCCTATACCTTATGAAGCTTAGGTTATGCTTATTAGTGATTAAAGTGCTGAAATTTCTGGTTTTTATCTTGGTTTGAAGTGATTTGGTGAAGTTTTTATTTTATTGATGATTTTTCTGGTTTAATTGGATTATGATGGTGTGGTTGTTTATGATGATTGGCAATGGCCTATAATGACACTAGTAGGTGTGAATAGTTGATAATTGCAATCAATTTTGGATTTGGAAGAATTTCTGGAAAATTAGGGTTCTTGGTTGAACATTCTGTCCGAAATTTTAGGTCATAGATAGAGGCTGAATTGGACTTTGCTCAAAACATGAAAGTTGTAGTTATTGATGAGTTTGAAGTGTCTGCAAAATTTCAGGGAATTTGGAGTAGTATAGAGTGAGTTATGCCGTTTTTACTGTTGCTGTTTTTGGTGAACAGAATGTCCGAACTGCGATAGTAATTGTCTATTTTGACTGGAATTGGTTTGGATTTTGTTGTTGGTGTCTTCTGATGAAATGTATCTTGATGTCTTAGCTTCCATATTCCTTTGGAATCAATGCTTTTGGACCTGTATAGACTGACTTGGACTGATTACAGTTTTGTGTGATTTGGGAACCTGCAATTACGGTTCTGGGTTGGTTTTCTGCATTTTGACTTAGTTGTGCTAGGATTTGGATTGAGAGGCCTTCTACATTGTTGTAGCCCCTTAAGTCCTGGATATCCCTGTAAATTTTCAGGATTAACGGAGTGGTATAACCTGAGTTCTAAACGAAATACTCAGACCTGTTTTGACCGTCAAATTCTGTTCTGTTCTTATATCCGGACAGTTTACGACTGGAACTTTGGCTTCACGTTTGACTAGGTTACAAGCTGTTTGGGCTTGCGACCAAAACACCAAACTTATAGCTCTATATCAGAGCTTTCTAACGCCCTTGGAATTTCATGAATCGGATTTATAGAACCTGAGATATAGCCGAGCAAATAAGGCCTGCCCGTGAAAATGACCATTTTCTGGTCAGATTTGTTTTGGTCCTGACGACCAACTTCTGTTCCGAATTTGGATTGCCGACCTTCATGAAAGTTGTTCCATTTGGAATGAACTATCTAACTGCCAATTTTCAGCTCTTTTGCCCATGTGTAGCATAGAAAACAGTTTGCACTCAAAACTGACCATTTGTGCATTAGCCAGATTTCGTATGTGATTGTGTTTGGTTCATTTGGGGCTGAAGCCTCTAGTTTTAGTTCTGGATGTCTTCATAACAATTGTTTTTCATCCTTTAAGCTTCGATATGGTGTCTCATACGCCTTAATCCGATATTCGTAGCTCAACTTATGATTAAAATAGAAACGAGTGTCAAATCTGCCGTTTCCGCTAACGGCCGTTTCCGTTTCCGTCCGTCATATGTACGTGCGCGCGTGCCGTTTTTGCCGTTTTGTTTGTTTGAGGCACGATAGTAGCCGTTTACGATATTATGTGACACAATCTCCTATTTCAGACGGTGGTGAGCTGGGCGGATCTGGTGGGGTCCACTACTAGCTGTTCGTTTCGATCCGACTTCGTACTTTTGCTATTTCCGTTTTGAGTAAGTATTCAGGCCAGTTTGGTGTGTTTTCTTTGCTATGTGTTTGAGATGTGTGAAAAGGGTACTTAGGCGAGGGTGTACTTTATCGCACTCGACCTAAACCCTAATTTGAATGTATAATTGTACTTGGCATATGTATATGAACCTTTTGGAACCAAAACCCTTGAGCTTGTGGCTCGAGGCGACTTTCGAGTAAAGTTTGTGAAGTTTGCAAAGTTTGTGAGTTCGTGGGCCCGATCTAAGACCTGTTTGGACTATTCGAGCCGGTTAGGGCTTGGTCGAAGTCAGTCCAACTTAGTCTGAGGTCACCAAGTTTGTAGGTTCATGTTATGAACCAATTTTGTGAATCCGGTTCACCGAGAAGGTGACCAAGTTTGTGACCCGAGCTTGTGACTCAAGCTCAAGTTTGTGATTTCGTTCGCCCGGGCAAGTTTGTGAGGTGACTGGCCAGTGAGGGTGATAAGGTGTCGGTGGGTGTATAAGTGAAGTTCTACGGACTATTATTTGCGGTCGACGGAGTGTCGGCAGGAGATCATACATGGCACATGAATTGGCTTTGGAGCCACCCGTATCCTTATTATATGATGTTGTTCTTTTCTGCTTTTGCTTTACTCTTATTGTGTAATTGTTGCTACGTGAATTTATGCTTTCGCCCCTGTTTACTTACTAAGCATATAGCTTACCCCTTTCCTTTTGTTTTCCTTAGCAGGGGCCGACGCGGGGACTTTTGGCTCGTACACTAGTATAGTTAGATTGGCTTGTATTAGTTAAACAGTTAGGATGTTTGTTTTAGTTTTGGTGGTTTGTATAAGGACCCTTCTTAGGGTCTATCTTCTGCTGGTTGTGGTTATAGTGTATTAGAGTGGTTTGACTCGAGACTTTTGAGGATGTAAATGTAACTTTTGGGATTGTATATATATTGTATATAGTGCTCTTTCGATTTATCTAGTTTTATTGCTTTAAGTTTTGAGTCCTGGCACGAGCTAGGCAGGCGGCCCGCCGATACCCTTGGGTTCGCCCTTGGGAGAAGTGGGGTCGTCACAAAACGAGGAACCAGACCAAGAACATGCAGTGACATAAAATAAAAAAAAATAGCTTTCTAAGCTTCTTGAATGGAGCAGCCTTGCTAAGCAGGAAAAGGCCGTGAATTCGCACCCAATCACAAACCCATATGACCTCATACTCTCACGCGAAATTTAACGTATCCTCATGTAAGAAAATCTGATCTAGATACTATGAAATAAGCGGAACAACAACAAAAAGGAAAGAAAATAGGAAACAAATCCGACAACAATTTTTGATAAGTATGATGTGATTCTGAGCTTAAATGAAATGGGATAAGATGAACTGCCTCACCTTTGATGCTTGAAAGAGACGAAATCACACGATATAGCGCGAAGGGAACAGACCCAAGTGCGAAAACTTGAAGATTAAAGCTTCCTGGAGCCAACTTCACGGACTGACGAGGTAAGGATTTCGAGCCTCCATTTCAGCGTGCTTGGAGACGCTTTCGTGAGGATCTTCCTGAACGGGATTCCCTCTTCCGACTTCCTACTTGGTGCGGAAACAAAGATCTGTTCAGATGAAACAACCCGGAAGGAGATCTGTCGTGAAAGGTAGCCCCTTTTCTTTTTTTTCAGGTTTTCTGGAGAAACTTTTCTCCTTCTTTCTTTTCTGGTTCCCTCCCAAGCCTTTACCACTCAGCCGTAGCTTTTTCCTCTTTCGAACTCTTTTCCCCAGTTTTCTTTTCTGTGTCTCTCCCTTGCTCTCTACCCTAGCCGCCAGTCAGGTTTCTCTCTTAGCCGCGCCTCTCACTCTTTTCTCCAGCGTTTTCTGTTTCCCTCGCCTTTTCTCAGCTGTCACCTCCCCTCTCTCTTTCTATCTCCAAACCTAGCCGTCCTTCCCTCTTTTTGATTTTGAGCCGTCACTCGATGCCCTCCTTCTTGAACCCTTAGCCTTTTCTTTTTATATCCCCTCCAAACTCCTTAAACCTTATCTCAATGACCCTAAAGCAACCTCAGCTCCTCCCCTTATTGTTAGCCGTAGGATTTGCCAGAAAATGGCATATGTTTTTACGCTGCTGCATGAGGCTATATTATTTTTATTTTTTTTTTGGAATAATAATTTAACAAAATTAATAATAAATCTAAGTAATAAAAAACAACAATTTAAGTAACATCACATCAAAATATACAAACTAAAAACAACAAAGTTGCCATTTTTCAATCTTTTTTCCTTCATTTTTTCACTTTCATCTTTTTCCTTTTCTTTTTACTCTTTTTTTTAATCAAATTAGTAGATAAAATAAATGCTCGTAAACTAATTAAAAAAATAAAATTCGAAACCAAAAATTTGGTGTCTACAGTTTGCCCCTCTTTGTCTGAGTTTCGGAAAAACTTGAGACAAAGAAGTAGACACCAAATACTTACCTGTGTCATTCGACCACAAAATGATTCTGACGGACAGGAATTTAAGACGGGACCGACCCGAACATGAATTTAAAAACGGGAATGACCCGAAACAGGAATTTGAAACGGGATTGACCCGAAACAAGAATTTAAAACGGGACTGACCCCGAACAAGAATTTAAATGGGATAGACCCACGGGATAGACCCGGACAGAAATGTAAATGGGATAGACCCACGGGATAGATTCGGACAGAAATGTAAACGGGATAGACCCGGACAGAAATGTAAATGGGATAGACCCACGGGATAGACCCGGACAGAAATGTAAATGGGATAGACCCAGACAGAAATGTAAATGGGATAGACCCAACAACTTAATCAGGGAATGCACACTAGTGGGACTGACCCACGGCTAAAGTGGCGATAAAAGTGAAAGTCACTATGGGACTGACCCACGGCTAGTGGCGATGAAAATGAATTGCATGGGGACTGACCACGGCTAGTGGCGACTTTCACTAGTGGGACTTACCCACGGCTAGTGGCGATAAAAGCATGCACACTAGTGGGACTGACCCACGGCTAGGGGCAATGAAAATGAAATGCACACTAGTGGGACTGACTGTGGCGACCCCACTTCCCCCTAAGGCGAACCAAAGGGTTGGCGGGCCGTCTGCCCAACTCTCGCCAGGACTCACGCAAGCATTCTAGCTTAAAATCCTCCAGGGATTAACCTAAACTACTACAAAAATAATTCTTCCGAAATAAATCAATTTCTATCACCTCATTAGCTTCAAAGATAACGGCATACAACTTAGCCAAACGACGGCTCTTAACCACATCACACGTTACTCGCAAGGTTAAAGACATACTATACTAATAAAAACATACAAACCGAATATTAGAATTTGGGATTACATTTTTCCAGCTTCAAGTGGCAACCAAAATAAAAGGTACAGTACTTAACATAGAATTCATTACAAACCGAAATCTAAATTCAAGCTATTCAAATACATTCATAGGAAATATAAGCAGCTCAAATTCTTTCAACTTCCAGACCTGTAAGGAAAACAAATAAACGTGGGGTGAGCTAAAGCTCAGTGGTGCCCCAAAACATGCATTCACGTAAATCAAACAGCGAGTAATAACTTAAACAAGTTAAACAATTAAGAAAGCGTGTAACAACACAAGGTAGGATACAGGGGCTCTCAGGAGCCATTTTCCTCGCTTGATCACCATTTATCGTAGTTGACCCTCCGTCAACTCTCACTACCTATAATCCATGTAGATCCACTCATTTTAATCCTAACCCGTCACCATTCATACCCCTGTCCCGGGCCCGAACGTCGACTAAGGACGCAGTATACTCGAGATATACCCGTAGATAATTTGTCGAGGGATTCACCCAACGACGTTTTTGTAGTTCGATTCAAGTGCCGAGGGATTCACCCAACGACGTAACTACTTTTAGATTCAAGGATTCATGAGAAAAATGATTCACGCAAGTCACCACTCGAACGGCTAGTGCGATAAAGTACACACTGCTCACTTCGATGGATCAAAAACTCATTTTGCAATTTATCACATATCGAGTCAAGAAAGCACTTAATCCAAGTAGAAAAAGAACAGGCAGGGACACTCACCAAGAGTGGAGTTCAGATATCAGGTTGGGAATCGAATTCCGCGTACTCGCGATATCCTAAAAACCAGATTTTGAAACTATAAGTTTCCATTCAGTTTTTAAACTTATTCGTATAAGAATTTATTTAATATAATACTAGTTTACTTTCTCAAGAGATTTCAAAAATCTATTTAGATTGAAGCTTGACAAAAGTAGTAGAAATGTTCCTTATTTTTATCCTTAGAGAAGGGTAACTAGTATCCTTTTCTTAAAATAAGTTGACAAATCTCTAAACAATAATGTTAGAAAGTTACTTTGAACATTTCTCTAAAGTTACGGCTTTTGCAAAAATTATCCTTAGAAACTATTTTTCCTAGAATAGGGTTTCTTGCCGAGCAAGTCTCCCAAGCTTTTCACTAAAATTGGTAAAGCTTGTGTTTTGGAACTTTTCCTATAGTTAACTATCCAAGTGCAAAGCTTAAGGAAAGAAAAGAATTAAAATAATACTTAGAGTTTCCAAAAACTATTTAACTTATTTACTATAGCTATCAAGGCTAATTTGAGCTAAAGGAATTTATCGAGTTGGAAAGTTTTAGGCAAAACCCTAGATATGAAGTTTTTATAATTTAATACTAGCTGGAAAATATTTTTGATAAATTTTGATCGCAGCTACTCGAGTTCGCAAGGTTGAAACGACTTCCACAGCTCCGACTCCGTTTTGAAATCATATTATGGATCAAAATATGACAAATATTCACATAGCAAATTACTAGAGCTTCGTCAATCATTAGCCCTAGATTTCAACAAGTGCATTTCTGAATAAAATAAAGTGATCAACCAAGGCTTCATCAATCATTAGCACTTGGTTTCAGCAAACCCATCATAAGCAAGTAAAAATAAAAGTAAAGCCCCAAGACATTCCAGCAATTAACTTCCATCATTCAGTAATACTTTATAAATTCATTCCAATGGCCAAGGGCTTCATCAATCATTAGCCCTGGACAACATCAATCACTCCCAACCACAATTTAGCCAAGAATTTAAACCACAAGTAAGCTAAAATCTCAGTCCAAATCCAACTTTAGTTTCACAAGGAAATCAGACATTCATACCAGGCAGTCTACTTTGAGGAGTCACGAATAGCAGTATACATGGCGGAAAAATATAAAATTTCTACAGAACAAAGGCCCATGAGTCTATTTTCATATGCCACTGACGGCACCTCAATCGGATTTTCCTACACCAAGATATATGCATTTTGCCTAGACTGGTCAGAAGTTCCGAAAATCTGGAAGCTCTTGATCACATGTGGAAAAGCTCCTTTTTCTCTTTTTAAAACCACAAGGCTTTTAGTCTAACCATCCATACGACTCTAGTAGAATTTTAGCACCACATTTTCTAGACAATTTCAACCATTATAAATTCAAAGAAAGTTTCACAATCAAGCTGGAATTTTTAACTCAAACTTTGCCGATCACAAGGAAAATTTCCAGCAGTTGTATATCCATGTTTTTGGTTAAATCTTTCAAAATATCAAATGACTCATTGCCAAATAGCTTTCACAGATTACATGTACATTTTGTCATGCATTTCGAGATCCTAACATCCCAAGGAAAAAAATTCCAGGAACCACTTAAAAAAATTCCAAGTTCAAGTTCACAGCGTTTCACAAAGAAATTCCAGCAATAACAATGGTTCTAAACAGAATTTTCTTTGGTTAAAACAGAATTTTTGGTACTCTATTAGGACATGCAAACACGTAGTTAGCTAGTAAAGGTTTCCAAATTCAAACTACAATTACACACATCTAACACAAATCCAGAAATTATAACAACTAGTCTCGGATGATCATTCATGAATCAGTTTTTCTGTTTTCATTTTATTCTCTTGGTTAGCCGAGCTACTAGACCTCATGCGAACTTCAATTAACATGTTGTTAACTAGTTAATCGCATTTATTCACTCTAATCATCATCATATGACAGATTGCAAATTACAATTCAGATTCAAGGTCTCGGAAATTTTCAGCTCATAAGAATTCCAATTCACAAAACCAGAATTTTTCCCAGTTCCTAGTTTCATTGTCCAATCGTGTAACTCAACATGCAGGCTCTTAAACATTTTATCTTCACTTGGATAGTTAGGACTATAACCACAGCTTGACATAATTAAGTAATTTAAGCAAATCATTTCTTAATTAGTCTCGGCAGAAGATTTTCATCAAACCAGAATTTCTTAGGTCCCTTAATTCATCAATCAACTTCATAGAATTAACATGCAGGGTCCTAGACATCATACACATTAAGTTCCACTCGGCTAATTACACTTGAGTGCTCAGGTTATCACAAGAAAAACAGAATTTCAGTTGCATTTCCAATCCATCCTCTCGGCAGAATCATTCACAATCAAAACAGAATTTTCTAATCTCCTTAGTTCATCATCCGATATTATCTTCAATTGAAGTCTTTTATTTTGCCCTTAAATTCTCACATGCAAGATTGCTGAGTTAATTAGCTAACATCCAGACCAGAAAATTCAGCTCGGCAGCAGCAAAACACTTTCATAAATCCAGAACTTGGTGAGACTACACTCGGGTGAGTTTGCATGCAAAAAGTTCTGTTTCATTTTTATTTCCAGAGTAATCCAGGCTAATTAAATTCATGCATGACCCTAATCATAATAATCATCCAAGATTCGATTAGTTAATCACCAATGCATGCTCAAATCAATTCCAGAAAACACATTAGAGCTACATTCCTAACTCAGCTACTCGGCAGGGGCATATAACCGAAACAGGAATTTTTCTAATATCTTAAATTCATCATCCGATGGTTCCACAGTACATGCATGCTTCAAGATAGCTCAAACTACCTCTGATTAGTCCTAAAATGATCCAGAATTTTACCTCACAGCAAGCTAATCTTTCACACGAAAATCTGGAAAATTTTTCTTCCTCTCAGCTCTCACGTACGCGGCAGTGATTGAGGTTGTGGTTGACGGTGGAGCTGGTGGTGTCACAGTCATGAAGTGGAGTGAAATGGAGGTGCAGAATGGGTGGATCTTGCTCACGGTTTCTCTCTGCCTTCACTCTAGCTTCAATGTTTGCGGACAGAACCAGAAATGGAACCGCACTCTCAGCTTCCTTCCTCACTCTCGGTCGATGATAACAATGTGAGGGTGGAGTGTTATCTGATGTAGGGAGTGTGCAGAGGTTATGGAATGGAATTGTGAATTGGTGCTGCGGTTTTGAGGATGGTTGAGTGTCGGAAGTGATTGAGTGTAGGGGTGGTGAAGCTGCGGTTGGCCGAATGGAGCGGCTTGTGATCATGGTGTCTGGGGAGCTGTTTGGCTGCCTGGAATGGTTGTGGCCGTGGGGTAATTGTGAAGTTGTGAGGGGTATTTTAGTCTTTTCACCTCTACCCCTATTATCCACTTAAGTCCTTGGTTCTAACTTAGCTCCAAAAATTGCCTCCAAAAATTGCCCCCAAATGTGATTTGAACGCCTAATGATTCGCTAATCTTGCAAGGCTTTAGTTATCGAAATTCTTATATCCTAAGAATACTTACATCATTTCTTTTGTCAAAAAATTTACTGATTACAAACTAGTATTAAGGTTCCTTTTAATGCTTAACATTCTTGTTTGATTAATTAAACTATTAAAATCAAGTTTGACCAAAATATATAAATCTAACATTTTATGCTAATACGAAAAAAAAAATAAAAATTTAATCTAGCTCTAAATGTCTTAACTTAGTCTAGCAAAACCAAGAAATTTCATAACTTAGAAAAATTATATTAGTTCACACATGAAAAGTGTTTTTAAATGCTTATCTGCAACCAAGTGAAAGTAAAGCTAAAATTACTAAT
>NW_020863809.1:0-80309 GCF_003713205.1 Coffea eugenioides
ACTTAACCTAGTTGGCCGAATTTTTCCGAACTTTTCGCACTAGTGGGTCCCACATCCAGTATACGCTCTTAATTTCTCAAAATCTATTCGATACTAGAAAAATCATCTAAAAACTATATCTTCTCCTTAACAATATCTAGAATTTTTTTGTAATCACGAAAATGCAGAAAACAAGCCATGAAAAATGCGAAAACCTAGAAAATGCAAATTACGGGTTCTCACACTCTCTTCCCCTTAAAAGAATTTCACCCTCGAAATTTTACCTTCCAAATTTAAAGTAACCAATGGCCTGTACCTTCTCCGTCTTCAGAGTCAGAAGAAACAAGGTTCTTCATTCCAGTCCCTTCTCCACTTGACGGTCCAGGGTCGGTCTTGGTTGGTTGTTGGGTTCCTTTCTTTTTACGCACTTTAATCGGACAATGAGCAATTCGATGCTCGGCGCTCCCACAGCGCAGACATCTCCTCCCCTTTCTCCAACAATCGTTCTCGATGTGATTGGCCTTCCCGCAATAGTCACAAGTCAAGTGGGAAGCCATCTTTTTGCTTTCCGGAGAAGTCTCCCCCTGTCCGGTTTGGCTTCCTTTGATAAATCTTTCATTTACCGCCCCCAATGTCCATGGCGGCCAGAATAACTGGTTCACTTTCCGTACTTTAGAAGATGCCATTGCTTCGCTAGGTTCCTCACTCACGCTACCCACTGCACCCCTTTTCCGTATTTGGGAAGCTTTCACCAGCGCCTTTGCCTTCTCGATTCGTTGGGCCTTTTCAAGGGCCTCCTCGAAAATCCCTTCGTATTTCCTTTTTAGCTCTAAGTTCTTGTGCAAGAGCTCAATTTTCTCTGAATACTCGTGCTTCCATCGCCCTTCCCAGTATGCAACAAGTTTCTTTCGGACTTCTATTTCGTCTCGAAAAACCGCGATTTCCTTATACATCTCAACCCAACGTGCCATCTCACAGAATTGCTGGACCTCAGATGGTAGCCTGTCGGCAAAACAATGGGTCATAATAAAGTCTTGAATACAAGTGGCACTCTTGGTCCATGTTTGGTTCAGCTGTTGTTTCCTCCCTTTCTTCTCTTGACACTTGGTCTCGTTTTGTTTCACTGCTCTGACCATGTCCGCGATTACGTCCCCTCTTTCTTTCTTTTTTTTTCCCTTTCTCTCTTTTCTTTCCAAAAGGGTACTTTCATGCATGAATGCAATAAATTGACTAAAAGAACAAAATCTATCATACCAATTACACAAGTAACATATCGCACATAACACGCCATATTAAAAGACGGATAAGCAAGTACACAAATACATATCAAGTTGGACAGATAACCATGTACACAAGCACATATACGAGCACATATACTAACGTTAGGTAGTCGTAATATACGGACGAACCAAAAGGAAAAGGTGAAGTCGTCCCAGTATCAGCCCATCTGGTCTCTCACATCACTTACTATCCAAACTAGATGTCCATTAATCTCTTGTGCTCATTCTGGTCAGACAAAGCCTGTTCATGTTTCCAAAATACAAGGCTCGTTTCCAAAATACAAGGCTCAAATACCTAGTAGCTTGCATCGCCTCAATTCTGGAGTACTCGGGCACGAGAATCCGAAATAAGATAGTTCACATCTCGAGCTGGCCAATCCCCAGAGTAAACCATCTACAAATCGAAATTCCTGCCCGACATACCTATCTATGGTCCTTAGATACCATAAGAAAGATTGAAGACCTATAACACTTCAGGGTTCATAGCTTATGCTCGAACGAGCACTTAATCCTTCATACCCATTCACCACTCAGCCCAAGCTCACTCCACGCAGAGACCACGCGAAGCAGGCTCTGATACCAACTGTGACGGCCCCACCTCCCCCTAAGGCGAACCAAAGGGTTCGGCGGGCCGCCTGCCCAGCTCTCGCCGGGACTCAAAATTTTAAAACAATAAAATTAAATGAACCTACAAGCATACTATTCACAAGATATCTAATGCCAAAAGAGTTCTATTTACATCTTCAAAAGTATCGAGTCAAACCACTCTAATAGATTAGAATAACAACCAGCAGAAGGTAGACCCTATGGAGGGTTCTTATACAAACCACCAAAACAAAAACAAACATCCTAACTGTCCGACTGTTACAATCAAACCTAACTATACTAGTGTATGTGTCAAAAGTCCCCGCGTCGGCCCCTGCTAAGGAAAACAAAAGGAAAGGGATAAGCTATATGCTTAGTAAGTAAACAGGGGCAAAAGCGTAAATCTCACGTAACAACAATTGCACAGTAAGAGTAAAGCAAAAGCAGAAAAGTAACATCACATAATAAGGATACAGGTGGCTCCAAAGCCAAGTCATTTGCCATGCGTGATCTCCTGTCGACACTCCGTCGACCATAAATAAGGTCCGTAGAAACTTCACTTGTACACCCACCGAACACCTTATCACCCTCACTGGCCAGTCACCTCACAAACTTGCCCGGGCGAACGAAATCACAAACTTGAGCTTGAATCACAAGCTCGGGTCACAAACTCGGTCCACATTCTCGGTGAACCAGATTCACAAACTTGGTGACCTCAGACTAAGTTGGACTGGCTTCGACCAAACCCTGACCGGCTCGAATAGTCCATTTCGGTCGGAAGATCAACCCCAAACTCACAAACTTCACAAAATTATTCAAAAGTCACCCCGAGCCACAAGCTCAAGGGGTTTAGTTCCAAAATGATTCATATACATATGCCATATACAAATGTGTGCGTAAATTAGGGTTTAGGTCGAGTGCGATAAAGTACACCCTTGCCTAGGTACCCTTTTCATACATATCAAAACACATAAGCAACTAACACATAAGAGCGGCCTGAATACTTACACAACGAACAAAAGAGAAAAAGTACGAAATTCGTGCCACGAGGTGTAGCTAGTATGCCCCACCGGCTCCACCTAGCTCACCAACGTCTGAAATTGAAGATTGTGTCACAATATATCACAAACGGCTACTAACATACTTAAAACAAGCAAAACGGCAAAATCGGCACATGCAAGTGTGGAAACGGCAAAACGGGTGCACGCGCCCGCGCGGAACGGCAAACGGAAATGGTCAAATCTGCCTTCTTAAACCGTTTTGATCAAAAGTTAGCCTAGGAATGTCGGATCAAGGTACATGAGGTACCGTTACGAAGCTAAGAGGAAGGGATACTATTTTCATGAAGACACCTAAGTCCGGATCTGAACAGAAATAGGTCGAAAGTATGGAAAATCGTTCAAGAAATTCGCACTTTAGAGTGACGAACAGGGTATGTTGGCTGGACCATAACTCCCAGCTCACAAATCAAAATCAGAAAATTCTAGAGGCATTTGAAATCTGAGACATAAGGCTAAAACTTTGATGTTTTAGTCAAGACCTGAATCTATTCAGAATAGAATGAAAATTGAGTGCCAAAGTACCCGTCAGAACTGTCCAGATCAAAGGCAGTTCTGACGATCAATCATGTTTTGGTCATAACGGAAGCTACGGAACTCGGAATTCGATGCACTTTATACCGTTTCGAAGTTAAAACTAAGATATACATTTCTTATGAAGGAGTCGACACCCAGATCGTACAGCATCAAAACCGAAAAAAAAATTGCACACGTGTCAGAGGCTTTGAAATTTCAAAAACGTTACACAATTTCAGGGTTACAAAAACAGGTGCGAGTGTTTTGGTTAATAACTCGAGCTACACAGATCCGTTGGCCAAGAAATTTTGATAGATATATTCAGGGAACATGAGAAGAGGCTACAGTATTTAAGGAAGGACCACCAGTCCCAGTTTCGAGCGGAATAGGGTAAACTCAGGCGTCAACAATGCAAGAAACTACACCAGCAACCGGAAAAAAAACAGATTCACAAAATGCATATCTAGCCGGAAACATCATAAAAGATTCACAAAACGCATTCTAGCAGAAACATCATAAATCAGGCTATACAAGTCCAAATCCAGAAATTCCAAAACCCGCTGAAAGCTAAGAAACAGGGTTACATTTCATCAGAAGACCTCAACAACCAATTCGGAAGCAATCCTGACCAAAACAACCAATTACTGGAGCAATTCCTACATTCGGGTAAAACCAGAACAGCAATAGTAATGTTTAGAATTTTCTCTTTCCAAACTACTCTGATTGACCTGAAATTTTTTAGTCACCTTTAAAATGTCATTCCCTACAACTTTCATGTTTTGAGTTAAGGCCAATTCGGCCTCTATCTAGGACCTAAAAATTCGGACAGAATGCTCCCTTAAGAACCCTAGGTTTTTCAATTTTCTTCCAAAACAGAAATTGGTTGAAATTAATCACTTTTCCCACCTCCTAGAGTCAATATAGACCATTTCCAATCATCATAGATAGCCACACAATCATGCTTATATTAAAACAGAAAAATCCCCAAAAATAATAAAACTTCATCATTTCAACCACAAATCAAGAAATAACCCATAAATTTGCATCTCATACAACCACTAAGCATGATTTAAGCATCATTTAAAGGAGGAGGGTGGTTCTTCACAACTTACCTTTAAAACAAGAGAGAGAGAGCTATTGGTCACCTTAGCTTTTCAAACAACTTCACCAATCACTTTAAAATCACCAAGTGGAGGAGTTTTGTGGAGCAAAACCAAAATTAAACGGTAGGAGTGGAAGATTGAGCAAGTTTGGATCAAATTTTGGAAGAGCTTTTCTTTTCTTTTCTCTCTAATGAGGGCCGGCTATGAGCTTGATATTTGTGGGAATTTTTGGGTCAAATTTTTGAGTTATTTTGGTAAAATGGTAAAAGCATGAATAGTAAGTCAAAAGTAGAATTTAATCTCTAAGTGACACATGTCACTTGCATTAATGGTTTGCCTAACTTTTGTCTCTCTCACACCTATCCACTTGGCAACCTCTAAATATCTCATAACACCCAGTAATTTAATTCCAGTATTCAAAACTTAACCTAGTTGGCCGAATTTTTCCGAACTTTTCGCACTAGTGGGTCCCACATCCAGTATACGCTCTTAATTTCTCGAAACCTATTCGATACTAGAAAAATCATCTAAAAACTATATCTACTCCTTAACAATATCTAGAATTTTTTTTTCCTAATCACGAAAATGCAGAAAACAAGCTATGAAAAATGCGAAAACCTAGAAAATGCAAATTACGGGTTCTCACACTCTCTTCCCCTTAAAAGAATTTCGCCCTCGAAATTTTACCTTCCAAATTTAAAGTAACCAATGGCCTGTACCTTCTCCATCTTCAGAGTCAGAAGAAACAAGGTTCTTCATTCCAGTCCCTTCTCCACTTGACGGTCCAGGGTCGGTCTTGGTTGGTTGTTGGGTTCCTTTCTTTTTACGCACTTGAATCGGACAATGAGCAATTCGATGCTCGGCGCTCCCACAGCGCAGACATCTCCTCCCCTTTCTCCAACAATCGTTCTCGGTGTGATTGGCCTTCCCGCAATAGTCACAAGTCAAGTGGGAAGCCATCTTTTTGCTTTCCGGAGAAGTCTCCCCCTGTCCGGTTTGGCTTCCTTTGATAAATCTTTCATTTACCGCCCCCAATGTCCATGGCGCCCGGAATAACTGGTTCACTTTCCGTACTTTAGAAGGTGCCATTGCTTCGCTAGGTTCCTCACTCACGCTACCCACTGCACCCCTTTTCCATATTTGGGAAGCTTTCACCAGCGCCTTTGCCTTCTCGATTAGTTGGGCCTTTTCAAGGGCCTCCTCGAAAATCCCTTCGTATTTCCTTTTTAGCTCTAAGTTCTTGTGCAAGAGCTCAATTTTCTCTGAATACTCGTGCTTCCATCGCCCTTCCCAGTATGCAACAAGTTTCTTTTGGACTTCTATTTCGTCTCGAAGAACCGCGATTTCCTTATACATCTCAACCCAACGTGCCATCTCACAGAATTGCTGGACCTCAGATGGTAGCCTGTCGGCAAAACAATGGGTCATAATAAAGTCTTGAATACAAGTGGCACTCTTGGTCCATGTTTGGTTCAGCTGTTGTTTCCTCCCTTTCTTCTCTTGACACTTGGTCTCGTTTTGTTTCACTGCTCTGACCATGTCCGCGATTACGTCCCCTCTTTCTTTCTTTTTTTTTCCCTTTCTCTCTTTTCTTTCCAAAAGGGTACTTTCATGCATGAATGCAATAAATTGACTAAAAGAACAAAATCTATCATACCAATTACACAAGTAACATATCGCACATAACACGCCATATTAAAAGACGGATAAGCAAGTACACAAATACATATCAAGTTGGACAGATAACCATGTACACAAGCACATATACGAGCACATATACTAACGTTAGGTAGTCGTAATATACGGACGAACCAACAGGAAAAGGTGAAGTCGTCCCAGTATCAGCCCATCTGGTCTCTCACGTCACTTACTATCCAAACTAGATGTCCATTAATCTCTTGTGCTCATTCTGGTCAGACAAAGCCTGTTCATGTTTCCAAAATACAAGGCTCGTTTCCAAAATACAAGGCTCAAATACCTAGTAGCTTGCATCGCCTCAATTCTGGAGTACTCGGCCACGAGAATCCGAAATAATATAGTTCACATCTCGAGCTGGCCAGTCCCCAAAGTAAACCATCTACAAATCGAAATTCCTGCCCGACATACCTATCTATGGTCCTTAGATACCATAAGAAAGATTGAAGACCTATAACACTTCAGGGTTCATAGCTTATGCTCGAACGAGCACTTAATCCTTCATACCCATTCACCACTCAGCCCAAGCTCACTCCGCGCAGAGACCACGCGAAGCAGGCTCTGATACCAACTGTGACGGCCCCACCTCCCCCTAAGGCGGACCAAAGGGTTCGGCGGGCCGCCTGCCCAGCTCTCGCCGGGACTCAAAATTTTAAAACAATAAAATTAAATAAACCTACAAGCATACTATTCACAAGATATCTAACGCCAAAAGAGTTCTATTTACATCTTCAAAAGTATCGAGTCAAACCACTCTAATACATTAGAATAACAACCAGCAGAAGGTAGACCCTATGGAGGGTTCTTATACAAACCACCAAAACAAAAACAAACATCCTAACTGTCCGACTGTTACAATCAAACCTAACTATACTAGTGTATGTGTCAAAACTCCCCGCGTCGGCCCCTGCTAAGGAAAACAAAAGGAAAGGGGTAAGCTATATGCTTAGTAAGTAAACAGGGGCAAAAGCGTAAATCTCACGTAACAACAATTGCACAGTAAGAGTAAAGCAAAAGCAGAAAAGTAACATCACATAATAAGGATACAGGTGGCTCCAAAGCCAAGTCATTTGCCATGCGTAATCTCCTGTGGACACTCCGTCGACCATAAATAAGGTCCGTAGAAACTTCACTTGTACACCCACCGAACACCTTATCACCCTCACTGGCCAGTCACCTCACAAACTTGCCCGGGCGAACGAAATCACAAACTTGAGCTTGAGTCACAAGCTCGGGTCACAAACTTGGTCCACATTCTCGGTGAATCGGATTCACAAACTTGGTGACCTCAGACTAAGTTGGACTGGCTTCGACCAAGCCCTGACCGGCTCGAATAGTCGATCTCGGTCGAAAGATCAACCTCAAACTCACAAACTTCACAAAATTATTCAAAAGTCACCCCGAGCCACAAGCTCAAGGGGTTTAGTTCCAAAATGATTCATATACAATACAAATGTGTGCGTAAATTAGGGTTTAGGTCGAGTGCGATAAAGTACACCCTCACCTAGGTACCCTTTTCATACATATCAAAACACATAAGCAACTAACGCATAAGAGCGGTCTGAATACTTACACAACGAACAAAAGAGCAAAAGTACGAAATTCGTGCCGCGAGGAGTAGCTAGTAGGCCCCACCGGCTCCACCTAGCTCACCAACGTCTGAAATTGAAGATTGTGTCACAATATATCACAAACGGCTACTAACATACTTAAAACAAGCAAAACGGCAAAATCGGCACATGCAAGTGCGGAAACGGCAAAACGGATGCACGCGCCCGCGCGGAACGGCAAACGGAAATGGTCAAATCTGCCTTCCCAAACCGTTTTGATCAAAAGTTAGACTAGGAATGTCGGATCAAGGTACATGAGGTACCATTACGAAGCTAAGAGGAAGGGTTACTATTTTCATGAAGACACCTAAGTCCGGATCTGAACAGAAATAGGTCGAAAGTATGGAAAATCGTTCAAGAAATTTGCACTTTAGAGTGACGAACAGGGTATGTTGGCTGGACCATAACTCCCAGCTCACAAATCAAAATCAGAAAATTCCAAAGGCATTTGAAAGCTGAGACATAAGGCTAAAACTTTGATGTTTTGGTCAAGACCTGAATCCATTCAGAACAGAACGAAAATTGAGTGCCAAAGTACCCGTCAGAACTGTCCAGATCAAAGGCAGTTCTGACGATCAATCTTGTTTTGGTCATAACGGAAGCTACGGAACTCGGAATTCGACGCACTTTATACCGTTTCGAAGCTAAAACCAAGATCTACATTTCTTATGAAGGAGTCGACACCCAGATCGTACAGGATCAAAACCAAAAAATGCACGGTCAGAGGCTGAAATTCAAAACGTACACAATTTCAGGGTACAAAACAGGTTCGAGTGTTTTGGTTATAACTCGAGCTACACAGATCCGTTTGACCGGAAATTTTGCAGATATATTCAGGACATAAGAGCTACAATATTGAAGAAGGCCACTCAGTCCAGTTTCGAGGGTAACTAGGTCAAACATGCAAGAAACTACACCAGAACCGGAAAAACAGATTCACAAAACGTATTCTAGCAGAAACATCATAAATCAGGCTATCCAAGTCCAAATCCAGAAATTCCAAAACAAGTTGAAAGCTAAGACACAGGGTTACATTTCATCAGAAGACCTCAACAACCAATTCGGAAGCAATCCTGACCAAAACAACCAATTACAGGGGCAATTCTTACATTCGGGTAAAACCAGAACAGCAATAGTAATTTCGACGTTTCTCATTCCACACTATTCCGATTGACCTGAAATTTTGTAGGCCCCTTTAAAATTTCATTCCCTAAAACTTTCATGTTTTGAGCTAAGGCCAATTCGGCCTCTATCTAGGACCTAAAAATTCGGACAGAATGCTCCCTTAAGAACCCTAGGTTTTTCAATTTTTCTTCCAAAACAGAAATTGGTTGCAATTAATCACTTTTCCCACCTCCTAGAGTCAATATAGACCATTTCCAATCATCATAGATAGCCACACAATCATGCTTATATTAAAACAGAAAATCCCCAAAAATAATAAAACTTCATCATTTCAACCACAAATCAAGAAATAACCCATAAATTTGCATCTCATACAAACTAAGCATGATTTAAGCATCAATTAAAGGAGGAGGGTGGTTCTTCACAACTTACCTTTAAAACAAGAGAGAGAGAGCTATTGGTCACCTTAGCTTTTCAAACAACTTCACCAATCACTTTAAAATCACCAAGTGGAAGAGTTTTGTGGAGCAAAACCAAAATTAAACGGTAGGAGTGGAAGATTGAGCAAGTTTGGATCAAATTTTGGAAGAGCTTTTCTTTTCTTTTCTCTCTAATGAGGGCCGGCTATGAGCTTGATATTTGTGGGAATTTTTGGGTCAAATTTTTGAGTTATTTTGGTAAAATGGTAAAAGCATGAATAGTAAGTCAAAAGTAGAATTTAATCTCTAAGTGACACATGTCACTTGCATTAATGGTTTGCCCAACTTTTGTCTCTCTCACACCTATCCACTTGGCAACCTCTAAATATCTCATAACACCCGGTAATTGAATTCCAGTATTCAAAAGTTAACCTAGTTGGCCGAATTTTTCCGAACTTTTCGCACTAGTGGGTCCCACATCCAGTATACGCTCTTAATTTCTCAAAACCTATTCGATACTAGAAAAATCATCTAAAAACTATATCTGCTCCTTAACAATATCTAGAATTTTTTCCTAATCACGAAAATGCAGAAAACAAGCCATGAAAAATGCGAAAACCTAGAAAATGCAAATTACGGGTTCTCACACTCTCTTCCCCTTAAAAGAATTTCGCCCTCGAAATTTTACCTTCCAAATTTAAAGTAACCAATGGCCTGTACCTTCTCCGTCTTCAGAGTCAGAAGAAACAAGGTTCTTCATTCCAGTCCCTTCTCCACTTGACGGTCCAGGGTCGGTCTTGGTTGGTTGTTGGGTTCCTTTCTTTTTACGCACTTTAATCGGACAATGAGCAATTCGATGCTCGGCGCTCCCACAGCGCAGACATCTCCTCCCCTTTCTCCAACAATCGTTCTCGGTGTGATTGGCCTTCCCGCAATAGTCACAAGTCAAGTGGGAAGCCATCTTTTTGCTTTCCGGAGAAGTCTCCCCCTGTCCGGTTTGGCTTCCTTTGATAAATCTTTCATTTACCGCCCCCAATGTCCATGGCGGCCGGAATAACTGGTTCACTTTCCGTACTTTAGAAGGTGCCATTGCTTCGCTAGGTTCCTCACTCACGCTACCCACTGCACCCCTTTTCCGTATTTGGGAAGCTTTCACCAGCGCCTTTGCCTTCTCGATTCGTTGGGCCTTTTCAAGGGCCTCCTCGAAAATCCCTTCGTATTTCCTTTTTAGCTCTAAGTTCTTGTGCAAGAGCTCAATTTTCTCTGAATACTCGTGCTTCCATCGCCCTTCCCAGTATGCAACAAGTTTCTTTTGGACTTCTATTTCGTCTCGAAGAACCGCGATTTCCTTATACATCTCAACCCAACGTGCCATCTCACAGAATTGCTGGACCTCAGATGGTAGCCTGTCGGCAAAACAATGGGTCATAATAAAGTCTTGAATACAAGTGGCACTCTTGGTCCATGTTTGGTTCAGCTGTTGTTTCCTCCCTTTCTTCTCTTGACACTTGGTCTCGTTTTGTTTCACTGCTCTGACCATGTCCGCGATTACGTCCCCTCTTTCTTTCTTTTTTTTTCCCTTTCTCTCTTTTCTTTCCAAAAGGGTACTTTCATGCATGAATGCAATAAATTGACTAAAAGAACAAAATCTATCATACCAATTACACAAGTAACATATCGCACATAACACGCCATATTAAAAGACGGATAAGCAAGTACACAAATACATATCAAGTTGGACAGATAACCATGTACACAAGCACTTATACGAGCACATATACTAACGTTAGTTAGTCGTAATATACAGACGAACCAAAAGAAAAAGGTCAAGTCGTCCCAGTATCAGCCCATCTGGTCTCTCACGTCACTTACTATCCAAACTAGATGTCCATTAATCTCTTGTGCTCATTCTGGTCAGACAAAGCCTGTTCATGTTTCCAAAATACAAGGCTCGTTTCCAAAATACAAGGCTCAAATACCTAGTAGCTTGCATCGCCTCAATTCTGGAGTACTCGGCCATGAGAATCCGAAATAAGATAGTTCACATCTCGAGCTGGCCAGTTGTGAGAACTCTGAAAAAAATATATATAAATATTAGTGCGTATTTCATTTGCATTTTTAATTCTTTAATAAATTTTAGCAGTAAATCTAATTATTTTTAAATAAGTGCGTAGAAATAAATTTTATGTGCATTTTAGATTTTTAATAAACTTTATTATTATTTGATCTTAAATAAGTGTGCAAAAATAATTTATTATAGATTACAAATAATTCAATTGTGCAAAACATTAGATTATTTGAATTTCTGCCAAGCTAAATTAATAATTCTTGACGTTGAGTGTGCCATTGTTTTTATTTAATTCCTTGAGTTTCAATAAGTTAATTTTAAGTATTAATAACGATAGGTGTTAAGGGGAAATTAGAATCAAGGTGAATCGTTTTAAGTCAAAACTTTTTATAATTATATTTAGGACGATACATTTCGATAATTGAATTTTTGCGAGATTAATGTACAAGTAGGCATTCGATTTATACTTGGGGTAAATTTCGGAAATTTGATTAGGATTGAGGACGTAAGTGGAACTTCGGATGAAATGTGAAAAGACCAAAATAGCCTCCTCCAATTCAAATTTAGCCATGCAACCGTGGAAATTTCTTGAACCAGTTTCAATTCCAAACATCTTCATTTCTGCCGGTTCCATTTCACTTCCCAATCTAGCACCTTCCATTGCTATTGCCGACCAACCCCACTCACAATAACCTCAATATAAACATTCCATTAACCATACACTCCACAATATACCATTCCCAATGCACTACAATAGCACTTCCATTTTCTTTCTGCCATGAGCTGTGAAGTGATCAACCTTCCTTGGAAATAACGACCGAGTGAGAGAGCCGAATTCCTTGCTTATTTCTTTTCTGTCCATAAACTAGAAAGAGAGGAGAGAGACTAGCTGACTATCTTCCTTTCATCCGTGAGTTGGTGAAGAGATTGAGAGCCACATTATCTTCATCCTAGTCGCAAGTTGGAGCAAGGGAGAGGAAGAGCTAGCCGGCTGCATTTCTGGACTGCCGAAGGGAGGAAATTATTTCTGCTGCTAGCCGTGTGTGTGAACTCCAAACTGAGGTAATTTCTGGACCTAGAATAGATGTTTATAGGTTGATGAAGTTGTTTAAGGGCATGCATGTGAGGATGGTGCGGTTGGATGATGAACTAAGTTACAAGAAAATCTGACTTTGAAGAAATTGGAACTGCCGAGAAGCTTGAGCTGGAATTTCAGCTTTAACTTGCTAAATTGTGATGATCTGAGCTTAAGTTTGGATCCAATCTGATAGATAGTTCTTTATTTGATGTTGCATGTGAACTATATGGCTTGAATTTCGGTTGCATGGCTGGAAATTTTAATGGGAGTTGATGGACTGCTGAAACAATTTTTCCAGTTTAGCCGTTGAAGATGTTTTGGAAATTGCACGGGTATTTTAGCATGAAATTTGCTGGAAAGTGGTTGATTTTCACTTAGTTAGGTGCTTGACTAATTAAAATTAGATGATTAAGCTTTGCATGAATTTATTAGTCCGGCTAAGCAAGAGAAATAAAATGAAATGAAACCAGCTTACATGCATGTTCATCCATGGCTAGCTGGACAGATTTTTGGATTTTTTTTTGGGATGTTTGAAGTCATTATTCGAATCTGATTTTGAGCTAGAAATGTTAATCAGTTGGTCAAGCATCTGCATGTGGAATTTGAGCATTTAAAGCACTGGTTTAACAGAGGGAAAAGCTAGTTTATGATCACTAAATTGCTGGAAAATTTTATCCTAGCTGATGACAGATTTATGGGGACTTTTTGGTGGAATAATTTACTGGAATTAAGCGTTATTTGCTTTGGTATATGCTGGTATGAATGTCATACTTAAATGTATGGATGGTCTGAATCAAAGTCTTATGGTTTTAAAAGAGAAAAAGGAGTTTTTCACAAGTGAAAAATGAGTTTCCAGATTTTCGGATTTCACTGACCAGTCTCAGTAAAATGCTTATATCTTGGTGTAGGAAAATCCGATTGAGGTGCCGTCAGTGGCATTTGAAACTAGATTCATGGGCCTTTGTTCTGTAGAAATTTCATATTTTTCCTCCATATGTACTGCTGTCCGTGACTCCTCAAAGTAGACTGTCCTGCTTGAATGTCCTGTTCCTTCAGGAAACTGAATTCTTGATTTGGATCGAATATTTGGCCTATTTGTGATTTGAATCTCTGAAAAGTGTCTTCTGGGATGTGATAGTATTAAAAATCTATTTTACAACAGTATAATTTTCATAATTGTTTGATTTGTGGAACATGAACTAAAGCAATTCTTGAAGGAAAATATTTTCCAGCATGACCGAACTGGTTGGGACTTTTGGTGAGTTTATTTGCTGGATTTGTGTATTATTTACTTTAGCTTGGTTTGGACAGATGATAAGCTATGTGTTTAGTGAATCTAGCAAGTAAAAGTTAAAGGTTTAATGGACATCTTGGATTGAATTTTGCTGGGTTTTTCTTGACTACCGGATCAAGAAAATAAAATCTGAATTTTAGAACTACTCGGGAGCCAAGTTGGCTGTAGTTTTATTCTTGTTTTGAATGGATTGGTGTTTGAAGTGAGAATTGGTTGTCAAGAGCTAATGATTGATGATGCTCTTGACCATTTGAGTAGTTTTGCAATAATTTAATTTTTGGTTAATTTATTCAAGTGATTGGTTGAAATGCATTTGGAAGGTCCACAATTTGTGAGTTGGAATTGTTTTAATACTTTGGACTTCCTTTGGTTGATTTTGATTAGAATTGAATCTGTTGAGACCTAGGGCTAATGATTGATGAAGCCCTAGTGAAATTGATGTTCGAATTGTGTTTTTGCTATATTGGTGACTTGGAATATAATGTGCAAATGAATTGGAATCGTGAAGTCCGTTCTAGTCTTTTGAATTCAAGTATCTTTAAATCAAATTTTGTGGAAATATTCCGCTTTAATATCAAGGGATAGAATTCGAGTTTAGTGTAGTATCATTAGAAAGTTAGATATTGGGACTTTCAAAACCTTGCCGACTAGTTAATTCTTTTATTTTGCTTAAACTAGCTTTATTACCTTTAGAGAGTATTTGTATCCAACTCTTAAACTTTAAGTTTTCTTAAAACTATTCTTGACCAGTTGTTTTAAAGGAAATTTGAAAAAAAAATACTAGATTTAAGTGATTTCAAATAAAAGGCATAGAAAACTTATTCGGCAAGGAAAACCCGTCTGAACCACTTTGGTTCTAGTTTGCACCCTTGAAAGGAAATATCTTTAAAGAAACCACATGAAACACTTTAATCCTTACAAGTCTTGAGGTTTAAGAAATTATTGATTTGTTTCAGGGAAATAAACTAGTTTAATACAAGATAATCTTTTATATGTTTGAAGTCAAGAGTTTGCTTAGTAAAACTTATAGTTCTTAAAACTTGGATTTCTAGGATTTAGCGAGGACTTGGACTACGATTCTCGGCTTGACCTTTGAACTTCACTCTTGGTGAGTGTTCCTGCTTGTTCTATGCCTACTTGATTAAAGTGCTTTCTTGACTTGATATGTGATAATTGGAAAAATGGTTTTCTGATCCATCGAAGTGGACAGTGTGTACTTTACCGCACTAGCTCTTTCGAGTGGTGGCTTGCTTGAAATATTTTCGTGAATATCCTGCTTGCACTATCTACATGTTGGACGCAACGTCGTTGGGTGAATCCCTCGACTAGTCTATAAAAAAAATAATAATAATAATGAATCTACATGGACTTTAGATAGTGAAAGTTGATGGAGGGTCAACTGCGGGTAATTTTGATCAAGCGAGGAAAATGGCTCCTGAGAGCCCCTGTATCCTACCCTGTGCTGTTATACGCTTTCCTACTTGTGAATATAAGTTTGAAGCTATTATTTTCTATTCGTTTATATGATTGCATGTCTGGGCACCACTGAGCTTTAGCTCACTCCACGTTTATTTGTTTTCCTTACAGGATTGGAAGTTTGAAAGCATTTGAGTTGAATGTACTTGAACAACTTGAATGAATTCTACGTTAAGCACTGTACCTTTTATTTTTGGTTGCCACTTGAAGCTGGAAAAGTGTAACCCTAAGTCTGGTATCCGGCTTGTATGTACGTATTTGTGTGGAATGGCTTTAATCCTTGTAAGTAACGCACGAAGTGTTTAAGAGCCGTCGATTGGCTATCTTATAAATGTTGTTATCTTTGAAGTTAAATGAGGATTCAGTTTATTCCTCGGAAGGATTTGGGCTAGATTGCTTGTGTGAGTCCTGGCGAGAGCTAGGCAGATGGCCCGCCAACCCTCTGGTTCGCCTTAGGGGAAAGTGGGGTCGTCACAGGTGGTATCAGAGCTCTTATCGAGCTCAAACCAGGAAAAGGTTCTCGGACTGTAGGGATTGGCTTGTTAAGTGGGGAACAAAAGTCTATAGTTGGGGACATTTGATGCGTATGTTGGGTAGGAATCTTACACATAGGTGAATTAATACTCTTGGGACTGGCCAGCCTGAGCTGTGAATTATCCTATTTCTAGATTCCTGTACTCGAGTACCAGATATTTCATTCAATGGTATATTTGCAGATTTGGAAGAATTTAGTATATTCATTATGATGTGACTAGAAAGCATGATTAATTTTGGAAAAATGAAATGAAAGGACCAAGTCTAGCTTTTGAAAGTTAAAGGTGACGAGCCAATAGTGAGACCTTGAAGATTAGTGCCAATTCTGTTTTTGAGATGAATTTGCCACGTGAGGTGAGTTCTTGATGACATTGTGGCTTCTTAAGTTTTATTGGAGGATTATTTGGGGCTAATGTCCAACAGGATAAAGATAACTAGTTGTTAGGTTATTAGAAAAGCCAATGTATGAAATGTTTGAGATCACTTAGAATACTTAAGAGCTATTGATGTACTTAAGTAATAATCATGTTATTAGATTTAATATTAGACGTGATAGGTCTACATTCCACTAAGGTTAAGTTGAATCGAAACTAAGGGTTGAGCTATTAGCTATGTGGTTACAATAATTTGTGTAATGTTGTATTGTTTTCTTTCATGCTTATAAAGATTGAAGTTTGAGTTATGTATGAAAATATTGAATGTATTCGTGAATTGTTTGGCTCTTGAAGTTGTATGAAATTGGTATGCAATGTGACTCATATTGTGTGTATGAAATTTGATGACTATGCGTCTACTTTGTTATAATGTTAAAAAAAAAAAAAATCTTGAGAATTTAGAAATATCCTAGAATAGTGCAATATATATATGAATCGAATAAAAATAAGATAGGAATATTGTGATTTGAGCAATTTGAATACATGATATAGTTGAATAAGTTACATGACTAATTAACTCTCCTTTTTCTCAATTCTCATATTGATTTTACTTACAAAAAGAATAATAATATAATAAATGTTTCTATTCTCGCCTAAATGCCTTATTTTCCAATAATAGGCATAACTAGGCTATGGATCTCCAAGTTAGAGGTAGAGGACGTGGGAGACCAACTAGGCAACACCCCGAGGGTAGCGGTGATAGGGAACCTGAGGTCAACCCAGACCATGGTCAGGGAAACGTGGCCGGAGATTCCGTGGCCACCGTAATCAATAGAATAACTGATGTGTTAGAGCGCATGACTGAGCACCAAGCTCATGGAGCAGTGCACCAGCAAGGAGGCCCAATCGATTCTGAGGATCGGGCATTAGAGAGATTCCTGAAGTTTTGACCTCCTAAGTTCTACGGAGGGCCAGAACCTGAAGTAGCCGAAGGTTGGTGGGAGAGGATCTCTGATATTTTTGCCGCCCTAAATTATTCAGAAGGGAGGCAAGTGACTTTCGCAGCATTCCAGTTTGAGGGAGCTGCTCGTTCCTGGTGGAACCTAATTAGGGTCAATTGGGACAGGAATCATATTCCTAGGACTTGGGCGAACTTCACGAGGGAGTTCAACGCCAAGTTTCTTCCACATCTCATCCAAGAGAAAAGGGAGGATGACTTCATCAAGTGTAGGCAGGGGGCGATGAGTGTCGCCGAATATGAGATTCAATTCACGAAATTGTCCCGTTATGCTCCGGAATTGGTAGCTACGGAGCAAAGGCGTGTAAGGAGGTTTGTGCAGGGACTGAATGTGGAAATTCAAGAGGGATTAGCTGCTGTTCGGGTAGACACATTTGTTGAAGCTGTAGAGAGAGCTCAAAGGGTTGAAGTTGGCAGAGCTCAAGTAAAAACTTTCCAGGCCAAGAAAAGATTTGCACCAAGCAGCAGTCGGGAGCGGACTTATGCAAATGCTCCACCGGCCAAAGTGGGTCGAGGAACGGGTGGAGTAAGTAGTCATGGAGCACCACGAGGTGCTCTAGCAAGAGGAGCTGGTGCCAGAGGTGCCGGAGAAAGAGATAATGGAGCTAATGGAGGACCAAGTGGAATGAACCAGCCTAGGAACGCCCCACAAGGAGGCCGTGTGACCATCTCTCAGGTAACTTGTGGGTATTGCAGGAGGGCTGGTCATATTGAGAATGAATGCTGGAAAAAGGGAGGAAAGTGTTTAAGGTGTGGTAGCAGCGAGCACCAAATTGCCGGTTGCCCAAAAATGCAAGAAGGTGAGAATTTTGAGGACAAAATTCATTTTAAGGAGGGGAGGATGTGAGAACTCTGAAAAATATATATAAAATATTAGTGCGTATTTCATTTGCATTTTTAATTCTTTAATAAATTTTAGCAGTAAATCTAATTATTTTTAAATAAGTGCGTAGAAATAAATTTTATGTGCATTTTAGATTTTTAATAAACTTTATTATTATTTGATCTTAAATAAGTGTGCAAAAATAATTTATTATAATTACAAATAATTCAATTGTGCAAAACATTAGATTATTTGAATTTCTGCCAAGCTAAATTAATAATTCTTGACGTTGAGTGTGCCATTGTTTTTATTTAATTCCTTGAGTTTCAATAAGTTAATTTTAAGTATTAATAACGATAGGTGTTAAGGGGAAATTAGAATCAAGGCGAATCGTTTTAAGTCAAAACTTTTTATAATTATATTTAGGACGATACCTTTCGATAATTGAATTTTTGCGAGATTAATGTACAAGTAGGCATTCGATTTATACTTGGGGTAAATTTCGGAAATTTGATTAGGATTGAGGACGTAAGTGGAACTTCGGATGAAATGTGAAAAGACCAAAATAGCCTCCTCCAATTCAAAATTAGCCATGCAACCGTGGAAATTTCTTGAACCAGTTTCAATTCCAAACATCTTCATTTCTGCCGGTTCCATTTCACTTCCCAATCTAGCACCTTCCATTGCTATTGCCGACCAACCCCACTCACAATAACCTCAATATAAACATTCCATTAACCATACACTCCACAATATACCATTCCCAATGCACTACAATAGCACTTCCATTTTCTTTCTGCCGTGAGCTGTGAAGTGATCAACCTTCCTTGGAAATAACGACCGAGTGAGAGAGCCGAATTCCTTGCTTATTTCTTTTCTGTCCATAAACTAGAAAGAGAGGAGAGAGACTAGCTGACTATCTTCCTTTCATCCGTGAGTTGGTGAAGAGATTGAGAGCCACATTATCTTCATCCTAGTCGCAAGTTGGAGCAAGGGAGAGGAAGAGCTAGCCGGCTGCATTTCTGGACTGCCGAAGGGAGGAAATTATTTCTGCTGCTAGCCGTGTGTGTGAACTCCAAACTGAGGTAATTTCTGGACCTAGACTAGATGTTTATAGGTTGATGAAGTTGTTTAAGGGCATGCATGTGAGGATGGTGCGGTTGGATGATGAACTAAGTTACAAGAAAATCTGACTTTGAAGAAATTGGAACTGCCGAGAAGCTTGAGCTGGAATTTCAGCTTTAACTTGCTAAATTGTGATGATCTGAGCTTAAGTTTGGATCCAATCTGATAGATAGTTCTTTATTTGATGTTGCATGTGAACTATATGGCTTGAATTTCGGTTGCATGGCTGGAAATTTTAATGGGAGTTGATGGACTGCTGAAACAATTTTTCCAGTTTAGCCGTTGAAGATGTTTTGGAAATTGCACGGGTATTTTAGCATGAAATTTGCTGGAAAGTGGTTGATTTTCACTTAGTTAGGTGCTTGACTAATTAAAATTAGATGATTAAGCTTTGCATGAATTTATTAGTCCGGCTAAGCAAGAGAAATAAAATGAAATGAAACCAGCTTACATGCATGTTCATCCATGGCTAGCTGGACAGATTTTTGGATTTTTTTTTGGGATGTTTGAAGTCATTATTCGAATCTGATTTTGAGCTAGAAATGTTAATCAGTTGGTCAAGCATCTGCATGTGGAATTTGAGCATTTAAAGCACTGGTTTAACAGAGGGAAAAGCTAGTTTATGATCACTAAATTGCTGGAAAATTTTATCCTAGCTGATGACAGATTTATGGGGACTTTTTGGTGGAATAATTTACTGGAATTAAGCGTTATTTGCTTTGGTATATGCTGGTATGAATGTCATACTTAAATGTATGGATGGTCTGAATCAAAGTCTTATGGTTTTAAAAGAGAAAAAGGAGTTTTTCACAAGTGAAAAATGAGTTTCCAGATTTTCGGATTTCACTGACCAGTCTCAGTAAAATGCTTATATCTTGGTGTAGGAAAATCCGATTGAGGTGCCGTCAGTGGCATTTGAAACTAGATTCATGGGCCTTTGTTCTGTAGAAATTTCATATTTTTCCTCCATATGTACTGCTGTCCGTGACTCCTCAAAGTAGACTGTCCTGCTTGAATGTCCTGTTCCTTCAGGAAACTGAATTCTTGATTTGGATCGAATATTTGGCCTATTTGTGATTTGAATCTCTGAAAAGTGTCTTCTGGGATGTGATAGTATTAAAAATCTATTTTACAACAGTATAATTTTCATAATTGTTTGATTTGTGGAACATGAACTAAAGCAATTCTTGAAGGAAAATATTTTCCAGCATGACCGAACTGGTTGGGACTTTTGGTGAGTTTATTTGCTGGATTTGTGTATTATTTACTTTAGCTTGGTTTGGACAGATGATAAGCTATGTGTTTAGTGAATCTAGCAAGTAAAAGTTAAAGGTTTAATGGACATCTTGGATTGAATTTTGCTGGGTTTTTCTTGACTACCGGATCAAGAAAATAAAATCTGAATTTTAGAACTACTCGGGAGCCAAGTTGGCTGTAGTTTTATTCTTGTTTTGAATGGATTGGTGTTTGAAGTGAGAATTGGTTGTCAAGAGCTAATGATTGATGATGCTCTTGACCATTTGAGTAGTTTTGCAATAATTTAATTTTTGGTTAATTTATTCAAGTGATTGGTTGAAATGCATTTGGAAGGTCCACAATTTGTGAGTTGGAATTGTTTTAATACTTTGGACTTCCTTTGGTTGATTTTGATTAGAATTGAATCTGTTGAGACCTAGGGCTAATGATTGATGAAGCCCTAGTGAAATTGATGTTCGAATTGTGTTTTTGCTATATTGGTGACTTGGAATATAATGTGCAAATGAATTGGAATCGTGAAGTCCGTTCTAGTCTTTTGAATTCAAGTATCTTTAAATCAAATTTTGTGGAAATATTCCGCTTTAATATCAAGGGATAGAATTCGAGTTTAGTGTAGTATCATTAGAAAGTTAGATATTGGGACTTTCAAAACCTTGCCGACTAGTTAATTCTTTTATTTTGCTTAAACTAGCTTTATTACCTTTAGAGAGTATTTGTATCCAACTCTTAAACTTTAAGTTTTCTTAAAACTATTCTTGACCAGTTGTTTTAAAGGAAATTTGAAAAAAAAAATACTAGATTTAAGTAATTTCAAATAAAAGGCATAGAAAACTTATTCGGCAAGGAAAACCCGTCTAAACCACTTTGGTTCTAGTTTGCACCCTTGAAAGGAAATATCTTTAAAGAAACCACATGAAACACTTTATTCCTTACTAGTCTTGATGTTTAAGAAATTTATTGATTTGTTTCAGGGAAATAAACTAGTTTAATACAAGATAATCTTTTATATGTTTGAAGTCAAGAGTTTGCTTAGTAAAACTTATAGTTCTTAAAACTTGGATTTCTAGGATTTAGCGAGGACTTGGACTACGATTCCCGGCTTGACCTTTGAACTTCACTCTTGGTGAGTGTCCCTGCTTGTTCTATGCTTACCTGATTAATGCGCTTTCTCGGCTTGATAAGTGATATTTGGAAATATGGTTTTGATCCATCGAAGTGAGCTATGTGTACTTTACCACATTAGCCGTTCGAGTGGTGACTTGCTTGAAATGTTTTCGTGAATATCCTGCTTGCACTATCTACATGCTGGACGCAACGTCGCTGGGTGAATCCCTCGACCAGTCTATACTAATCTCATGCTGGACGCAACGTCGCTGGGTGAATCCCTCGACCAGTCTATACTAATCTCTTGCTGGACGCAACGTCGTTGGGGAAATCCCTCGACCAGTCCCAGGTATACTCGAGTACTATCGCTCTCATTTATTTTGTCGTGCGGGCCCGGAGCTGAGGTATGTTCGGTGGCCGGAGCTAAGAAAAATAAGAGTATCTACATGGACTTTAAGTAGTGAGAGTTGACGGAGGGTCGACTACGGTAATTTCTGATCAAGCGAGGAAAATGGCTTCTGAGAGCCCCTGTATCCTACCCTGTGCTGTTATACGCTTTCCTACTTGTGAATATAAGTTTGAAGCTATTATTTGCTATTCGTTTATATGATTGCATGTCTGGGCACCACTGAGCTTTAGCTCACTCCACGTTTATTTGTTTTCCTTACAGGATGGGAAGTTTGAAAGCATTTGAGCAGCTTATATTTCCTATGAATGTACTTGAACAACTTGAATTTAAATTTCGATTTGTAATGAATTCTACGTTACGCACTGTACCTTTTATTTTTGGTTGCCACTTGAAGCTGGAAAAGTGTAACCCTAAGTCTGGTATCCGGCTTGTATGTACGTATTTGTGTGGTATGGCTTTAATCCTTGTAAATAACGCACGAAGTGTTTAAGAGCCGTCGATTGGCTATCTTATAAATGTTGTTATCTTTGAAGTTAAATGAGGATTTAGTTTATTCTTCGGAAGGATTTGGGCTAGATTGCTTGTGTGAGTCCTGGCGAGAGATAGGCAGACGGCCCGCCAACCCTCTGGTTCGTCTTAGGGGAAAGTGGGGTCGTCACACCAGTCCCCAGAGTAAACCATCTACAAATCGAAATTCCTGCCCGACATTCCTATCTATGGTCATTAGATACCATAAGAAAGATTGAAGACCTATAACACTTCAGGGTTCATAGCTTATGCTCGAATGAGCACTTAATCCTTCATACCCATTCACCACTCAGCCCAAGCTCACTCCACGCAGAGACCTCGCGAAGCAGGCTCTGATACCAACTGTGACGGCCCCACCTCCCCCTAAGGCGGACCAAAGGGTTCGGCGGGCCGCCTGCCCAGCTCTCGCCGGGACTCAAAATTTTAAAACAATAAAATTAAATAAACCTACAAGCATACTATTCACAAGATATCTAACGCCAAAAGAGTTCTATTTACATCTTCAAAAGTATCGAGTCAAACCACTCTAATACATTAGAATAACAACCAGCAGAAGGTAGACCCTATGGAGGGTTCTTATACAAACCACCAAAACAAAAACAAACATCCTAACTGTCCGACTGTTACAATCAAACCTAACTATACTAGTGTATGTGTCAAAAGTCCCCGCGTCGGCCCCTGCTAAGGAAAACAAAAGGAAAGGGGTAAGCTATATGCTTAGTAAGTAAACAGGGGCAAAAGCGTAAATCTCACGTAACAACAATTGCACAGTAAGAGTAAAGCAAAAGCAGAAAAGTAACATCACATAATAAGGATACAGGTGGCTCCAAAGCCAAGTCATTTGCCATGCGTAATCTCCTGTGGACACTCCGTCGACCATAAATAAGGTCCGTAGAAACTTCACTTGTACACCCACCGAACACCTTATCACCCTCACTGGCCAGTCACCTCACAAACTTGCCCGGGCGAACGAAATCACAAACTTGAGCTTGAGTCACAAGCTCGGGTCACAAACTTGGTCCACATTCTCGGTGAACCGGATTCACAAACTTGGTGACCTCAGACTAAGTTGGACTGGCTTCGACCAAGCCCTGACCGGCTCGAATAGTCCATCTCGGTCGGAAGATCAACCCCAAACTCACAAACTTCACAAAATTATTCAAAAGTCACCCCGAGCCACAAGCTCAAGGGGTTTAGTTCCAAAATGATTCATATACATATGCCATATACAAATGTGTGCGTAAATTAGGGTTTAGGTCGAGTGCGATAAAGTACACCCTCACCTAGGTACCCTTTTCATACATATCAAAACACATAAGCAACTAACGCATAAGAGCGGCCTGAATACTTACACAACGAACAAAAGAGCAAAAGTACGAAATTCGTGCCGCGAGGAGTAGCTAGTAGGCCCCACCGGCTCCACCTAGCTCACCAACGTCTGAAATTGAAGATTGTGTCACAATATATCACAAACGGCTACTAACATATTTAAAACAAGCAAAACGGCAAAATCGGCACATGCAAGTGCGGAAACGGCAAAACGGGTGCACGCGCCCGCGCAGAACGGCAAACGGAAATGGTCAAATCTGCCTTCTCAAACCGTTTTGATCAAAAGTTAGCCTAGGAATGTCGGATTAAGGTACATGGGGTACCATTGCGAAGCTAAGAGGAAGGGTTACTATTTTCATGAAGACACCTAAGTCCGGATCTGAACAGAAATAGGTCGAAAGTATGGAAAATCGTTCAAGAAATTCGCACTTTAGAGTGACAAACAGGGTATGTTGGCTGGACCATAACTCCCAGCTCACAAATCAAAATCAGAAAATTCCAAAGGAATTTGAAAGCTGAGACATAAGGGTAAAACTTTGATGTTTTGGTCAAGACCTGAATCCATTCAGAACAGAACGAAAATTGAGTGCCAAAGTACCCGTCAGAACTGTCCAGATCAAAGGCAGTTCTGACGATCAATCTTGTTTTGGTCATAACGGAAGCTACGGAACTCAGAATTCGACACACTTTATACCGTTTCGAAGCTAAAACCAAGATCTACATTTATTATGAAGGAGTCCACACCCAGATCGTACAGGATCAAAACCCAAAAATGCACGGTCAGAGGCTGAAATTCATAACGTACACAATTTCAGGGTACAAAATAGGTGCGAGTGTTTTGGTTATAACTTGAGCTACACAGATCCGTTTGACCGAAAATTTTGCAGATATATTCAGGACATAAGAGGCTACAATATTGAAGAAGGCCACTCAGTCCATTTTCGAGGGTAACTAGGTCAAACATGCAAGAAACCACACCAGAACCGGAAAAACAGATTCACAAAACGCATTCTAGCGGAAACATCATAAATCAGGCTATCCAAGTTCAAATTCAGAAATTCCAAAATTACCTGAAATCTAAGAAACAGGATTACATTTCATCAGAAGACCTCAACAACCAATTCGGAAGCAATCCTGACCAAAACAACCAATTACAGGCGCAATTCTTACATTCGGGTAAAACCAGAATAGCAATAGTAATTTCGACTTTTCTCATTCCACACTACTCCGATTGACCTGAAATTTTGTAGGCCCCTTTAAAATGTCATTCCCTACAACTTTCATGTTTTGAGCTAAGGCCAATTCGACCTCTATCTAGGACCTAAAAATTCGGACAGAATGCTCCCTTAAGAACCCTAGGTTTTTCAATTTTCTTCCAAAACAGAAATTGGTTGCAATTAATCACTTTTCCCACCTCCTAGAGTCAATATAGACCATTTCCAATCATCATAGATAGCCACACAATCATGCTTATATTAAAACAGAAAAATCCCCAAAAATAATAAAACTTCATCATTTCAACCACAAATCAAGAAATAACCCATAAATTTGCATCTCATACAACCACTAAGCATGATTTAAGCATCAATTAAAGGAGGAGGGTGGTTCTTCACAACTTACCTTTAAAACAAGAGAGAGAGAGCTATTGGTCACCTTAGCTTTTCAAACAACTTCACCAATCACTTTAAAATCACCAAGTGGAGGAGTTTTGTGGAGCAAAACCAAAATTAAACGGTAGGAGTGGAAGATTGAGCAAGTTTGGATCAAATTTTGGAAGAGCTTTTCTTTCTTTTCTCTCTAATGAGGGCCGGCTATGAGCTTGATATTTGTGGGAATTTTTGGGTCAAATTTTTGAGTTATTTTGGTAAAATGGTAAAAGCATGAATAGTAAGTCAAAAGTAGAATTTAATCTCTAAGTGACACATGTCACTTGCATTAATGGTTTGCCTAACTTTTGTCTCTCTCACACCTATCCACTTGGCAACCTCTAAATATCTCATAACACCCGGTAATTTAATTCCAGTATTTAAAACTTAACCTAGTTGGCCGAATTTTTCCGAACTTTTCGCACTAGTGGGTCCCACATCCAGTATACGCTCTTAATTTCTCAAAACCTATTCGATACTAGAAAAATCATCTAAAAACTATATCTGCTCCTTAACAATATCTAGAATTTTTTTTTCCTAATCACGAAAATGCAGAAAAACAAGCCATGAAAAATGCGAAAACCTAGAAAATGCAAATTACGGGTTCTCACATCCCAGATTTCCCCTCCTCCTTCCTTTATCTTCTCTTTTCCTTTTTCCCTCTCCTCCCTTGCTTGTTTCTTCTTTCTCTTCTTTTCTTTCTTTATCTCTTTTTCTCTCTCGTTTGTTCTTTCCTGAAGCTCCCTTTTTCCTTTCTTTCTTGTTCCTCTTTTGATCTCTCAGTTTCCCTCTCGTTTCTCTCTATCTCTCTGTAATTTCTCTCTCCCTTCCTTGCCCCCCTCTTCTTTTTTTGGGTTTTTCCCTTCCTTCCTCCTTTGGTTTCTTGCCCGCCGCTCTCTCTTTTCCTTTCTTGCTTGTTCCAGATTTTTCCTCATATTCCTACACCTGTCTTGCTACCTAGTTCCTTGCATGTGTTGTGCAAAATGCCAAAACCACATGGCTAATGCTCACCTATCCCACTTAGCTACTATACATGCCTTCCACCTATCTTGTTCTTCCTTTTTCTTTTTTTTTTTTTGTTTATCAAAACAAATTTAGGGTAAACAACATGTTAATTCCTAATTGAGATTGCCTTGCAAAAATTTCATTTTATTTGGAAGAAATTGAATTTGAAAAGATTAAAAATAAATTTTTGTGAGAATTTTCCTTTTTTCCGAAATTTAATGCAAAAACGTTTGTTTTGTTGATTTTTTTTTTTAAGAAGATGAACCTAATAAAAAAAATAGCTAACTATCATTTTACGAACTTTGATTGACTAAAAAATAAAATAAAATAAAATTAAATTAAAATGAAATTAAATAGAATTGAAATTTTGGTGTCTACACATGACTTTTGGGGCTGCAAAAAATTTTAGGTTGTTGTTCAATAAACCTCATAACATATTAATCTTCATATGCATGTTGAGTTTCAGTGATAAATAAAGAGTTTTATTGAAGAAAAGCTCCCTTGGCAAATTGTTTTCTTGCTAGAAAATTTTCCAACTTTGAGCCATAGAGAAAACTTGAACTTCTTGAATTTTACTGCAATCCATGATTAGTACCACCTCTCTTGGTACAAGCTTATTTTTGTGTGATTTATGGTTGCAATAAGTATGAGAGGGGTTGTTTTGGTGACAAATGAGGAGAGGCTTACTGGAATTTTGCTCGCTTATACCGTGGACCATATGCTAGGTTTTCCAGCTTATAACTTCCATTTTGTTGTAGTTTTTCAAAGAGATTCATGCCTTATATTCACACTAGGAAGCATTGCATGATTTATACTTGAACCATGAAAGAAAGTTAAGTTTTGGTTAGCAATCCACTTACATGTAACCTGTTTTGGAGGAAAAACTCCCAGCCATGAACCATGGTTAAATTTCGACTTTGTGTGAGACCCGATCAGTTCTTAAGTTTGATATTAGGTGATATTCATTATTTGTGCGGTAAAATTTGGGGTTTTGGGGTTAATTAGAAAACCCTGAGTTGGGGTTAGGATTGAAACCCTAGTTTTTGTATTAATCATAAGTTCGAGTGGTGGATAAAGTTAGTTATGCTAGTGTGTGTTTTCGTGTGGGTAAGTATAGGATTTGATCCATTTTATATAGGTTACGTGAGTTTAGAAGTTCGGAAAACCCTAAACTAGAAAAAAAGTTTCTAGTGTTATGATTTATTAGAATTCTAAGTTGGGTTTAAAACCCTAATTTTGCCTATGACAAAAATATTGTTGTTTAGTTGCTTTTATGTGAGTTAAGGTATGATTAAGTATAGGTGATTAAGAAAGAAAAGTGATTAGTGAAGCACTTAAGTGTGATTACATGTTTTGGACTAGATTAAGATTATAACCTATGGAGTTAATTGAAAGCTTTTCAAATGTTTAAGGGCAAGAGTTGATCAAATGCAAAATTGAAGGTGTAAGGGCTTGAGAGTAAATTGGGAGCTTTTATGTGATTGGTGGTAGTAGAAATTATCTCCTAATGTTTGACTAAGCTTATATTGTAGGACTTGTGAGATAAAGCTAAGAAATAAACAAAACAAGATCAAAGGGAGAGAGAGAGGGAGTTGGCCGAGAGCAAGAGCAAGAGAGAAAGGAAAAGTTCTTCCAAGTTCAACTTCTTCTAGCTTCCATCTTGGTCTTGGAGTTTAAGACAACATCTTTGCTACTTGATTGTTGTGGTTTAATCATCAACAAGGTTGGATTGAAGGTAAATCATTTGATTTGAAAGTTAACTCTTGTGATTAAGTCTTGAAACCATGTGAAGTGATGGTTTTGTTGTAATTATGAATTTGTATGGTTTATGTGGTGATTATTGTGTAGTTTAATGGTTTATTGTAGTGGTTTCTTGCTGCCAAATTTCGGTTAAGGCTATGAAAGGTTAGGGTTTTTGCTCCTTGGTTCATTAAGTTGATTTGGTTGGTTGCTGGCTTGTAAATGGACTTTGTGATGTATTAATTGTTCTTGTATGGTTAGATTGTAGCAAAAATCAGATTTGACCAAGAAACCCTAGTTTAATAGGAAGGTATTTTGGTTGAGTTAGGGTTTGGATGACTAGGGTTTAGTTGGTTAAGATGTTGAAGTTAGTTGGAGTTAGCAAGATTAGTGCCTAGACTAAGGTTAGTGTTTGTTAAGTTTGGGATTAAATTGGGAAAGGAATGTCGGTTTTCTTGTAGGAAAAATAGGAGGGGGTTTATGTGTGTTTATTTGGTATGATTTTTGCTAGAAAGTTTGTATGAAAACCATAGAAACGGACTGTGCGGTTGTGGCGCACGAAACCGGCAAAACTGGAAACAGGGCAGTCCACAAATCCGAACTTGAGTTCTGTTTTTCTTTATGCTGCGTGCTGATTCAGAAGTTTCTCAAAACATGAAAGTTGTAGCTTCTTAAGTCCTTAATGTTCCTGCAAAATTTCAGGTCAAACGGATCAGTGTTAGCCTGAGTTATGGCTAAAACAATCTCTCCTGTTTGGAACACTGGATTGTGTTATGTTTTCAAATTTGGCTTCTGACCATGCTCGGTTCGCCCTGATAACGTGCGAACTGGGTGTTGATCCCTTCATAAGAAATGTAGATCTTGTTCTTAGATTCGAAATGGTATAAAGTTCATCCAAATCCGAGTTCCGTAGCTTCAGTTATGACCAAAACAAGAACAGTTGTCAGAACTGCCTTCGAATTTGGACAGTTCTGACAGAAACTTTGGACCCATTTTTCCCTATGTTCTGTCCTGATTCAGCTTTTGGTCAAAACGCAAAAGTTATAGCCTTATAAATGATCTTTCCAACGCCTCTGGAATTTCTTGATTCCGATCTCTGAATCATGAGTTATGGTCTTTCAAACAGGGCCTGTTTGGTAACCCGAAATGAAATGGCTGAAGCTGTTTTGTGCATTTTTGTCTTAGCCCCACTGAGATTTGGCTTGAGGTGTCTTCATGAAAGTTGTCGCCCTTCTTCTTAGCTTTGTAATGGTACCTTATGCACTTCGATCCGATAATCGTAGCTTGAAATCTGATCAAAACAGTTCTAGGTGCCAAATCTGCCGTTTCCGTTTGCCGGCCGTTTCCATTTCCGTTTGCCGATTCCGCACATGCATGTGCCAATTTTGCCGTTTTGCTTGTTTTAGACGTGTTAGTAGCCGTTTGTGATATAATGTGATGCAATCTTTTATTTCAGACGGTGGTGAGCTAGACGGTGCCAGTGGGGCCTACTAGCTGGGATACGCGACTTGACCTTCCCATTTTTGCTATACTTGATCATTGTGTAAGTACTCAGGCCGTTTGTTTGTATAAGTTGCTTATGTGTTTTGATTAGGCGAGGGTGTACTTTATCACACTCGACCTAAACCCTGATTTGTACCTGTGTTTATCTATGAGATGCATATATATGAATCATTTTGATGTTGAACCCTTTGAGCTTGTAGCTCGGGGTGACTTTTGTGAAATTTGTAAAATATGAAGAAGTTGTGGGCTCGATCTCAAGACCTAGACGGACTATTCGAGCCGGCCAGAGCTTGGTCGAAGCCAGTCCAACTTAGTCTTAAGATCACCAAGTTTGTGGTTCTGTGAATCAAGTTTGTGAATCGAGCTTGCGAGGCAAGTTCAATTTCATTTCGTTCACTCGAGCAAGTTTGTGAGGTGACTGGCCAGTGAGAGTGATAAGATGTACGGTGGGAGTACAAGTGGAGTTCTACGGACCCTTATATGTAGTCGACAGAGTGTCGGCAGGAGGTCACACATGGCAAACGACTTGGCTTTGGAGCCAACTTGTATCCTCCACTGTGTTGTTACTTTTATACTTGTGATTTGACATCTTTGTGACGTACTTGTTCATTTTAAATGTCAAATTTATGTTTTACCCCTATTTACTTACTAAGCATATAGCTTACCCCTTTCCCTTTGTTTTCCTTAGCAGGGACCGACACCGGGAACTCCTTGGCACATTCACTGGTATAGTTAGGTTTGCTTGTAATAGTTGGATAGTTAAGATGGTTATCCTTATTTTAGTGATCTGTGTAAAGACCCTTCTTCGGTTCTATTTTCTGATTTTGGTTATTATCATAAGGTGATGTAGTAATCTAGATAACTCCTTTTGAGGATGTAAATACTTTTTTGGGATTGAATATATTGTGAATAGTACTCTTTTGGTTTATATAGTTTTATTAGCTTTGTGTTTTGAGTCCTGGCGCGAGCTAGGCAGGCGTCCCGCTGACACCCTCGGGTTCGCCCTTGGGAGAAGTGGGGGCGTCACACTTTGCTTGTGACAAATGGATGCTATTTTACTAAAAATTTCCTCCTTAAACCGATAACATGTAGCTACCATTTTCTTTGAGCATTAACTCCAGCTTTAACTCTAAGATGTTAGTTGCAAACTCGTACCTTTTGATTCATTAAACATTTCATGTGTTAAACATAACATACATGAATAAATTCCCTGGTGTTTGGAGAAAATTAGAAGTCATCTTGATGGCAAATTTCTGTTAAAAGAAACCAAGAGTAAGGGCAAGGTTTCCAACCTTATGTTCATGCATTTAGTTGCAAAACCCTATACCTTTTAACCTACATGTTTGATGACTTTAAAACTGGAGTTTCTGTATCTTTCACTTGTTTTGATCAAGATGATAAGTGTAATTATAGCTTGGATATGTCTCAGGAGTTGGTAGTGAGCTAGAAGGAAACCTCGAAGCCGAAACGTAACTGTCCACTTGATTTGGTGAGTGGTCCAACTGCGTGTTAGAACTTGTTGCTTGATTGACATGTAATTTTGACGAGCTTGTTGACTACTTGAAATGCTAAGCTGCTACTTGAAATGTAATCTTGACTACATGATTGATTGGTCACCTGCTAGTGACGTGTTAAGGTTGTTTGACTTGCTTTTGGTTGGACAAGTGTGTACTTTATCGCACTTGCCCTAATTTGACACTATTTACAAGTGAAATGATGTTCATGTGCATGACTTGAAGTCATTTGGGTATATTACCAGTAATGATTGAATACTGGATGAATGATAAATGTTATATACCTAGTTGACTGATACATGTTGGATTATTGCCATTGATTTATTGACGGAGCTAAGTGTTGCGTTCAAAATGGACGGGAGCCACCTCTAGAGTCCAAAGATGGATTATTGCCATTGATTTCCTGACGGAACTAAGTGCTACGTCCAAAATGGACGGGAGCCACCTCTGGAGTCTGAAGATGGATTATTGCCATTGATTTCCTGACGGAGCTAAGTGCTACGTTCAAAATAGACAGGAGCCACTTCTAGAGTCCGAATATGGATGATTGACCTTGAATAATTGAACGGAGATAAGTGCTGTGCGGGGCTAAGTGCCACTTGCGATGGGGGCCACCTCTAGAGCCTATGGGACTAAGTGCCACGTCAGACAGGAGGGCCACATCTAGAGCCCGTACGAGCCATCTCTAGAGTCCGTATCAATCCCGTATCCTTTGAAATTGATGGTACTATATATTATTACTTGGCTTGTTCATGCTTGCTCCATGAAATATGTTATTGTACCACTGTTAAATGATATCTCTAAATATTTCTTGTTACATGACAGATGTGATCATGTCTTAATGCGACTTTTAGGATGCCTGTTAGTTTGCTTGCATGTTTTCTTGGAGCCTCACTGGGCAAAAACTCATCCCTTTAGTTTGTTTTTCTTAACAGGGTTTGGCAACGTGGAATCGGGGAAAATAGACGGTTCAAGAGTTGACGTCTTGCTTTAAGTAACTTACCATCTTTGTTATATTTAGTGATTTGATTAAATAACTTAGATGGTTATCCGTTTGGTTGTATGTATATGTCTGGATGATTTGAATTTTGGATAGTGTGTAATATATAACCATGGAGTTTTGATGTTTATTTTGGGGTTCATGTTATTAAAGTTGGGAATTGTTTTTGTTTTTTGAGATTCATGAGTGAGTCCTGGCGAGAGTTAAGCAGGTGGTCCGCTAACCTCTAGGGTACGCCCTAGGGTGAGGTGGGATCGTCACATCTCTCATATAAAATGATTATAGAAAAAATAATGCAAATATTGACCATATTCATTACTCAAATTGTGAAATTCAATCAAGATAGGGAATTTATCAAGCATGCAAAATTCAAGATATAATTACTTTCACTTCACAAGATATACTTTCTGCATAGCAAGAATTCTAGTCATATAAGTGCTATTTTCAAGTCAAATAAGAAGTGAAATTCTTAAGACACATCAATTTTACTTTAAAGGGAGAATTTGACTACTAATGGTTATAGAATTTCTTTAAAAATTGTCAAAACTTTGAAAATTTTGAACCATTTTTCTCTCAAATCACCACAATCAAGAAGGTAATAAACCTCTCCCGCTAACACACACACACATACATTTAAAATGCACTTTGTTCTCAATATGTGAAAAGGAAAAGCAAGAGTAAAAGAAATACTCCCTCCATGGTGAATTGCCCTCTTGCTATAACTTCATTTTCTTGAATTGCAACCATTCCCTATATAAATGAAAGTTAAAAAGTCCAAAAATTCCATCTAATAACTATTAGTAATAGAAATCTATAATGCAAAATGGCAAATACACTAGTTAAGGTTCAAATGATGCATAAGCCACAAACTTGGACTGTGCGATTAAGAAAGGAAAGGAGAAATGAGGAACAAAAATTGAAACATGACTATTTTTAGGAAGAAGAGAGGCATATCCACAAGTTAGCCTCATGGATCGCCTCATGGATCACTGGATTTTTCTGTTAAAGTGTAGATTTTTACACTTTTTCACTATTTGCTACAATTCTAACTTCTTTTGTGGATGTCTTTAATCTCGATCCAATTATCCAATAGGTCAATGAAAAGATCCAGCACAAGGAGGGTTATCAGGTGGTGTCGCATGGAAAGCAGAAAGGAATTCAAGCTCGATTCCCATCTGAACGATCGTTGCGTTCGAAAGCTAAGGCCTCCTCGAGCTCTTTTCCTACCTTGTCTCAATGATCAATTTTCTAGTTTGGAACATTAGGGGGTGCCTCGCGTCCCAAATCTTCGTAGATTGAAATATTTGGTAAGTCATGTGAGGCCCCAGTCCGATCGTAAGTCGATATTAGGGTTATTTGATATTCGGTATGGAAAATAGGGTTTTATGGCTAGGAAGGAAACCCTAATTCGGTTAAGTTTGAAAATCCTAGTTTACGTATTATGATTATAAGGTTCAAGCTATAATTTATATTCGGTATTCTAGTGTGTGCCTTGACATAGGTTAGTAAGTTTGAATGATTAGCAAACCTCTAGTGTTGCAATATTAGAAAGTTTCAGTGGAGATTATTTATCGCCGCTTTTCCACATTTTCTTATTAGAAAAGTTCCCCAGATAATTTTTATGAGTAAATATAGTTTTTAGATGATTTTTCTAGTATCGGTTAGATTTTGAGAAAATAAGAACGGATTTCGGACGTGGGACCCACTAGTGCGAAAAGTTCGGAAAAATTCGGCCAATAAGGTTAAGTTTCAGATACCGTGTAAAATTTATCGGGTGTTAAGAGATAAGTAGAATGTGTGAAGTGATTGATGTGAGAGGGAAAAAAGAAAGATAAGAATGCATTAATGAGTGTGACAAGTGTCACAATATGATTGGTTGGACTTTATGGTTTACTATTCACATTTTTGACTTTTGACCAAAATTAGTTAATATCTCCAAAAATTCACAAAATTCACCATTTTTTTACCTTGTGTTGGCTGGCCCTCTCTCTTGCAAGAAGGAAGAAAGTTCATCAAATTTCAAGCTTCCATCTCACTCAATCTTCCACAAACAAGAGCTTAGACTAGATTTCACTCCATAAAAACCTTTCTTCTAGTGCTAATAAGTGTATTAGTGAAGTTGATTTGAAGAGCTAAGGTGTCCACAAGCCCTATCTCTCTTGATTTCTTGGTAAGTGATGCTTGAACACCCTACTACATCTAATGATGCTTATGTTTGGCTTAGAAGTGGCTAAAGTGATGGATTATATGATTTATTTCTTGGTTTGGCTTGATTTGGTGAAGTTTTTATTTTATTGATGATTTTTCTGGTTTAATTGGATTATGATGGTGTGGTTGTTTATGATGATTGGCAATGGCCTATAATGACACTAGTAGGTGTGACTAGTTGATAATTGCAATCAATTTTGGATTTGGAAGAATTTCTGGAAAATTAGGGTTCTCGGTTGAACATTCTGTCTGAAATTTTAGGTCATAGATAGAGGCCGAATTGGACTTTTCTTAAAACATTAAAGTTGTAGGTATTGATGAGGTGGAAGTGCCTGAAAAATTTCAGGGCATTTGGAGTAGTGTAGAGTGAGTTATGTCGTTTTTACTGTTGCTGTTTTTGGTGAACAGAATGTACGAACTGCGATAGCAATTGTCTGTTTTGACTGGAATTTATTTGGATTTTGTTGTTAGTTTCTTCTGATGAAATGTAGCTTGATGTCTTAGCTTTCATATGCCTTTGGAATCAATGCTTTTGGACCTGTATAGACTGACTTGGACTGATTACAGTTTTGTGTGATTTGGGAACCTGCAATTACGGTTCTGGGTTGGTTTTCTGCATTTTTTGACTTAGTTGTGCTAGGATTTGGATTGAGAGGCCTTCTACATTGTTGTAGCCCCTTAAGTTATGGATATCCCTGTAAATTTTTAGGATTAACGGAGTGGTATAACCTGAGTTATAAACGAAATACTCAGACCTGTTTTGACCGTCAAATTCTGTTCTGTTCTTATATCCGGACAGTTTACGACTGGAACTTTGGCTTCACGTTTGACTAGGTTACAAGCTGTTTGGGCTTGCGACCAAAACACCAAACTTATAGATCTATATCAGAGCTGTCTAATGCCCTTGGAATTTCATGAATCGGATTTATAGAACCTGAGATATAGCCGAGCAAATAAGGCCTGCCCGTGAAAATGACCATTTTCTGGTCAGATCTGTTTTGGTCCTGATGACCAACTTCCGTTCCGAATTTGGATTGCCGACCTTCATGAAAGTTGTTCCATTTGGAATGAACTATCTAACTGCCAATTTTCAGCTCTTTTGCCCATGTGTAGCATAGAAAACAGTTTGCACTCAAAACTGACCATTTGTGCATTGGCCAGATTTCGTATGTGATTGTGTTTGGTTCATTTGGGGCTGAAGCCTCCAGTTTCAGTTCTGGATGTCTTCATAACAATTGTTGTTCATCCTTTAAGCTTCGATATGGTGTCTCATACGCCTTAATCCGATATTCGTAGCTCAACTTATGATTACAATAGAAACGAGTGTCAAATCTGCCGTTTCCGCTAACGGCCGTTTCCTTTTCCGTCCGTCATATTTACGTGCGCGCGTGTCGTTTTTGCCGTTTTGCTTGTTTTAGGCACGATAGTAGCTGTTTGCGATATTATGTGACACAATCTTCTATGTCAGACGGTGGTGAGCTGGGCGGAACTGGTGGGGCCCACTACTAGCTGTTCATTTCGATCCGACTTCGTATTTTTGCTATTTCAGATTCTGGGTAAGTATTCAGGCCAGTTTGGTGTGTTTTTCTTTGCTATGTGTTTGAGATGTGTGAAAAGGGTACTTAGGCGAGGGTGTACTTTATCGCACTCGACCTAAACCCTAATTTGAATGTATAATTGTACTTGGCATATGTATATGAACCTTTTGGAACCAAAACCCTTGAGCTTGTGGCTCGGGGCGACTTTCGAGTAAAGTTTGTGAAGTTTGTAAAGTTTGTGAGTTCGTGGGCCCGATCTAAGACCTGTTTGGACTATTCGAGCCGGTTAGGGCTTGGTCGAAGTCAGTCCAACTTAGTCTGAGGTCACCAAGTTTGTAGGTTCATGATATGAACCAATTTTGTGAATCCGGTTCACCGAGAAGGTGACCAAGTTTGTGACCCGAGCTTGTGACTCAAGCTCAAGTTTGTGATTTCGTTCGCCCGGGCAAGTTTGTGAGGTGACTGGCCAGTGAGGGTGATAAGGTGTCGGTGGGTGTACAAGTGAAGTTCTACGGACCATTGAGTGTGGTCGACGGAGTGTCGGCAGGAGATCACGCATGGCATATGAATTGGCTTTGGAGCCACCTGTATCCTTATTCTATGATGTTGTTCTTTTCTGCTTTTGCTTTACTCTTATTGTGTAATTGTTGCTACGTGAATTTATGCTTTCGCCCCTGTTTACTTACTAAGCATTTAGCTTACCCCTTTCCTTTTGTTTTCCTTAGCAGGGGCCGACGCGGGGACTTTTGGCTCGTATACTAGTATAGGTAGATTGGCTTGTAATAGTTGAACAGTTAGGATGTTTGTTTTTGTTTTGGTGGTTTGTATAAGGACCCTTCTTAGGGTCTACCTTTTGCTGGTTATTGTTATAGTATATTAGAGCGGTTTGGCTTGATGCTTTTGAAGATGTAAATAGACTTTTGGTGGTTGTATATATTATGAATCGTGTTCTTGTGGCTTAGAAGAGTTTTATTAACTTTAAGTTTTGAGTCCTGGCGCGAGCTAGGCAGGCGGCCCGCCGATACCCTTGGGTTCGCCCTTGGGAGAAGTGGGGTCGTCACAAGTCACCATTCCATTCAACTGGTTGCTATTTGTGAGCCGAAAGTTCAAGCTTCAGAGATCCATTTGATAAGAATGAGACTAAATATGGATCATGCCATCTTTAATAGTATGGGCGACATCTGGATTTTTATAGATCATCTATTTCTTGTAGCATAGTTGGAGAATCTAGTCAACACCTGTCGCTACATGTTAGTACCGCCGTATTTGTTTTACCCATTGTTTTTTCGGTTGCCCATGCTAAGTGTACTGCCTTTGACCGTGTAGAATTGTGGAATAGCCTACTTGTGGACAAGCCGACTCAGTTCGCTTGGTTCATTGTGGGAGATTTTAACGTTATAGTCTCGGAGGAGGAGAAAAAGGTGGGGTGCCATTTAGGCCAGAGGAGGGCTGGGATTTTTTGGACTTTATGTCTCAGGCGGGGGTGTTTGATGGGGGTTATTCGGGGTCTGCCTTCACATGGTGCAATAATAGGCGTGGCAGGACGCGTATTTGGAAGAGATTAGACAGGTTGCTTATGAATCAGGATGCTTCAAGTTTGGGTATGAATTTTGGAGTTCAACACTTGTGTAGAAACCCCTCGGATCACACGCCACTGCTATTGTCGGCTATTACAAAATTGGATAACAAACCTAGGCCATTTCGTTTTCTCAATTTCTGGACATCTAAGCCAGAGTTGTTGGATGTGGTAAGGAGTGAATGGAACGGGAGCTTCTTGGGATGGTCCTGGCAGCGAAGCTTAGGCATGTGAAGGTAGCATTACGATCTTGGTCTCGTGAGGCGTTTGGGGACATCTTCAAATCGGTGAAGGTGGCAGAACAGAGGGCTGCCAACGCCAAGTTGAGGTATGATGCTGATCTGTCTGAGGCCAATTTAGTGTTATTTCATGAGGCACAGGCCCAACTAAGGCGCTCTCATGGACTGGAGCATATGTTTTGGCAACAAAAGACTAGGGTTAAATGGTTAAAAGATGGGGATAGGAACTCGAAGTATTTTCATTCTGTGGTGGCGGAACGCCGTAGTAAATTGATAATTCATCGTATCAAGGCTTCCAATGGGGAGTGGCTGAGGACGGCTTGCGCTATTGAAGGGGAGGCAGAATCTTTCTTTAGACAATTGTTCACATCCGAGGCCTCTGTTGAATCCTTCGACACTCTCGATGTTATACCGAATTTGATTACTACACAGGATAATGCGATGTTGGAGGAGATTCCGTCCCGGGAAGAGGTTAGGTTGGTGGTTTTTCCATGGATGGGGAGTGTGCGGCTGGTCCGGATAGTTTCTCGAGCAAGTTTTTTACGTTTGCATGGGACATTGTGGCAAAGGATGTATACGCGGCGGTGGTAAGTTTCTTTTGTGGGGAGGCGGTGCCGAGGAGTATATCGTCAACCTCCACAGTTTTGATTCTGAAGGTCCATTCTCCTCAAGATTTTACACAATTTTGTCCGATAAGCTTGTGTAATTTTATCGATAAGGTGGTCTCGAAGGTGTTATCGGATAGATTGGTGCGGCTTCTTCCTAAGATTATCTCGCCTCCGCAAAGTGGTTTGTGAAGGGATGGAAAATCTCAGATAATTTTTTGCTGGCTCAAGAACTGGTTTCTGGAATCCGGAAGTCCAATAGGGGGGGAATGTAGTTTTGAAGTTGGATATGGCAAATGCTTACGACAGAGTCTCTTGGCTATTTTTGTTGCAAGTACTGCGCCGTTTTGGATTTAACGAGCGTTGGATTGATATGATTTGGCGATTAATTACCAATGTTTGGTTCTCGATTGTTATTAATGGCTCTCCCTGTGGTTTTTTCCAATCAACTCGGGGTTTACGCCAGGGTGATCCCATTTTGCCGACACTTTTTGTTATAGGGGCTGAAGTCTTATCTAGATTGCTGAATTCTTTGATAGGTCAGAAAGGTTTCCTTCCGTTTAAGGTCCCCTCCAAATGTCCTACAGTCACGCATCTCGCCTATGCGGATGGCGTGATTATCTTTTGTAGTGGAGTCAAGTGTACTCTGCAGAGAGTTTTGCGGGTACTGGAGGCATATTGTAATGTGTCTGGGCAGCAGCTTAACTTGCAGAAGAGCTGCTTTATTGCTCACGATGCTTTGACTCAATCTTGGACACGGGTTATTTCACAAGTCACTGGTTTTCAGGCAAGGTCACTCCTGCTTAAATATCTTGGTTGTTCTCTTTATTCTGGGAGAAGGAGAAGATGCTTCTTCTCGGGCATCTGCACCTCGGTTGCGAAGCGAATTTTTTCTTGGAAGGAGAAGCTCTTGTCGCCTAGAGGGAGATTGGTGTTAATCAAAAGTGTTCTGTCATCTTTACCTATACATATACTGGCGGCTTCGGCTCCTCCAAAGGGTGTCCTTAGCACCCTAGAGAAGCTATTTGCAAATTTTTTGTGGGGGAGTGCTGAGACGGGCTCCCGATATCATTGGATTGGGTGGGACTCACTGTACAAACCGTTCGTCGAGGGAGGCGCGGGAGTGAGGGCTCTAGCTGATGTTCTTGAGTCGTTCTCATTGAAGTTATGGTGGTCATTCCGACAACGTAAATCCCTCTGGTATGAGTTTATGCATGCCAAGTATTTATATAATGTGCACGTGTGTGAAGCGGAGTATCTGCCACTCCAATCGATTATTTGGAAGAGAATGGTCAGGTGTCAAGGTCTGGTTGAATCTCATATTCAGTGGGTTTCACAGAACGGTAGTGTGGACTTCTGGCATGAGAATTGGATGGGTATAGGCCCTTTGTGCCAGCGGGTAGAGATTTTTGGGGAGCATAGAGTGGCGGACTTTGTTTTAAATGGACTCTGGTGTACTCCAATGCCGCGTTAGTGGCTGCCGGATGATATTGTCTCGATGATCCTGACGATAACACCCCCGAATGTTTATTCTAATCAACCTGATAGGATGCTGTGGGACTTGGAAATTTCTGGTTCCTTTTCCATTGCTTTTGCATATAATTTGGTCCGCAGGGTTTCCAATATCTCAATTTATTCGGCGAATATTTGGTTGGCAGCTTTACCCGCAAAAATCTCATTTTTGTGATGAGGCTGTTGTCTTATCGCCTGCCGGTGATGGAGGTGCTGCATATGGTTGGTGTGTGCGGACCTTCGAGGTGTTGCTGTTGTGAAGAACCTGGGTTGGAGTTGATTGATCACATCTTCTGTGCGAGTGAATTCCTTAGAAAGGTTTGGGAGTCGTTTCAAGTCGAGATTGGGGGGTTTGGTACTCCCTCCACGGTAAAGCATGCGGTCATTCAATGGTGGCTGCGGCCTGCTAAGAACAAGCTACTCAGATTGGTGTATCAGGTGGTGCCATCACTGATTTGCTGGAACCTCTGGAAAGCTAGAAATGTCGCGGTGTGGGATGGGAAGGTGCTGTCGGCCATGCAGGTTCATAGGTTTGTTCTTTCGGATCTCTGCGATATTCTTCAGGGGCACGGTCAGGACATGGGTGTTGGGAGGTACTCGTGGCCGAGATTTTATGCTTCTCTGGTGGGTTGGAAGAAGCTGACGAAGGTCATCTTGGTTAGATGGTTTCCGCCAAGTTCGACAGTATTAAAGCTTAACACTGATGGTTGCTCCCTGGATAACCCAGGAAGGAGTGGAGGCGGGGGGTTTTGAGGGACAATATGGGAACATTCTTGTTAGGCTTTGCGGGTTCTTGGGGGGTGGCGTCTAGCTTACAGGCAGAACTAAAGGCTATGCTATTTGGAGTGAAGTTGTGTGTGTCCAGAGGTTTCTACTGCCTGTATTTAGAGTCGGACTCATTGATTTTGGTTCACATGGTTCAGGGGGTTAGCAAATACCCATGGGGTTTGCAGCGAGAGCTGGATGAATTGCTCGCGTTCCGGCAGCGTTTCCATTCCATCACTCACTGTTATCGTCAAGCGAATGTGCCTACAGACAGATTATCTAAGCTTGGGGCTGGGTTAGGTTCTAGTATTGTTAATGAGTCGGTGTTGCAGCTTCCACAACTGGTTCGCGGGGATCTCAAGCTAGATAGGGTAGGTTTTCCCAATTTTCGTGAGAGTTAGCTAGTAGTTTGACCTCTTTAGCTTTGTGACTTGGGTCTTGTACTCTGGGAGGTAAGGGTCAATCCCCTCCTTGTAAGTTTTTTATTAATAATAAATACCTGTTAAGTTAAAAAAAATGATCTAAACATGCAATCTAACCTTTCATAACGAATCAAAAACATCTTAAATGCAAAATGACGGATTGAGTTCTTCATGTTTCTTGTTTCTCGCCAAACTTCAAAAAGTCACTTTTGCATCAATTATTGAAACCTACAAAATAAACATAACAACCATAACTTAATGCATCTAATACATATGAAAGCACACTCAAACAAAAGAAATGATTTAAAACATTGATGTGCCTCACAATTAGCGCTTTTGTTTGTAGTCATTGGCTTGAGTCAAAAGTGTTTCTTCTTGAAGTTCACTTTGAAAGGGAAAAGGAACTAGTTCCTTTCCAAAGACTAAAAGTTCTCTTTCCATTTACTATATTTTGAGCTTGCCCTATTTCCAAACCATCCTAATCATCAAACAAAGAAGAGTTAGTATTACCACAATACATATGAGGCTTTCTTGAGAAACATTTGAAACAATCCCAAAGTCTACTTGATTTCTTACATTTATCCACATTTAGGATTAAAGATCTATTTTCCTTTATTCTTCATATTAGGTATTTTATACACATGAGAATCAAGAGTTTCAATATGATAACTATTTTTATACAACTCTTGTATAACATTAACCTTCTTAGATTTGAAAGTTTTTCTATACCATAAATCAAGATCATTACTTTCATGAAGATTGAATGTTAATTCTTTACCATTTACTCTAAAGGTTAACTTACCTTCTTGAACATCAATTAAAGTTCCAGCAGTGGTTAAGAAAGGTCTACCTAAAATAATAGGTAAATGAATGTCTTCTTTCAAATCAAGTACAATAAAGTCAATCGGTATAAAAAATGATTTCATTTTAATGATAACGTTTTCAATTATACCAACCAGACACTTTATGACCCTATTCGCCAATTGAAGAGTAACATTTGTATCCTTTATCTCCATCAAATCAAGCTTCCTTACAATGAAAAGTGGCATCAATAATACATTTGCACCTAAATCACATAAAACGTTAGTGAAATTCACATGTCTAATGGTACAAGATATAGTGAAACTCCCTGAATCTTTAAGTTTTGTTGGAAGCTTATTTTGAATGCTCGCCAAGCATTCCTCTATTAATGCTATTGTCTCATGGTGTTTAATTTTCCTCTTTCTTGACATAATATCCTTCAAAAATTTGACATAAGAGGGAATTTGTAAGATAGTATCAACAAAAGGAATATTAATTCTAATTTACTTATACAATTTCTCAAATTTCTTGTCCTTATTGCTTTGCTTAAGTGTGACACCCCCACTTCTCCCTAAGGCGAACCAAAAGGTATCGGCGGGATGCCTGCCTAGCTCTCGCCAGGACTCGGTATGATTTCAATCTAAACTTAAAGATAAATAACCAAAATAAAAGTCGAAGTACATCAAAGTCGCTTCCTTAGGTAAACGTTCAAATCTTACATTATAAGTTCTCAAAAGATACATCAAATCTCAAAATACAACCATTATAAGACGACTAAACAATTACAACCAAGGTACTAATCGAAGGAGTAATCTAGTCGGCTTTTCTCCAAAAATCTTCCCATTCGGTCTTGTTAAGCAAAACAAAACTAATGGGATAAGCTAACACTCAGTGAGGCCAAGAAAATCATGCAAGCACGTAATTCAAGTAGTCATAAAACTTGTACGAGAAATAAAACTATAACATTCAAGTAATTCACAATTAACAATAAACACACTTGAGTAGGATACAGGAGCTCTCAAGAGCTAATTTCCACTTTCTTTACCAAAGTTCAATCCAATACCTCCTCATGATGACTCCGTCACTCGGGTAGGTAATTAAGTCCTTAGAACTTCACTTACTCCATTTATGGTTCTGAGTCGACATGAGAGGTACCTCCCATCCTAATCAGTGTGGTACATACTATCACTCAGTGATCGATGAGACATCGCTCCAATCGACTTATACTTTGTTTATGATTCTGAGTCGACATGAGAGGTACCTCCCACCCGAATCGGTGTGGTACATGCTATCGCTCAGTGGTCGATGAGACATCGCTCTAATTGATTTAGGATTGTTTATAGTTTTGAGTCGACATGAGAGGTACCTCCCACCTGAATCGATGTGGTATATACTATCGCTCCGAGAACCAATTATAGCATTGAGACTGTATGAGAGGTGCCTCCCACCCAAATTGGTGTGGTACATGCTACCCGCTCAGACCTCACGAGTTAAACATACGGTTGTGGAGATTCGCTTCACAATGAGTTTAGCAGGGCGAAACTTCCATCAATTTCTGGATTCTCTTTCACAGCCTTCGAGAGTGTTTGGCTATAAGATGGTATCTTGGAAAGCTAGTTCAGAGGACCTAGTGACGCTTAATACAGATGGTTGCTCTAAAGGAAACCCGGGAATGTGTGGGGGTGGGGATGGTATTGAGGAGTTCTAATGGAGGTTTGCTATTCGCGTTCTCGGCATATCTGGGCGAGAACTCTAGCCTGAGGGCGGAGGTTTTGGCTATTTTGAGTGGTTTGCAGTTGTGTTTGCAGAAGGGGTTCAGCCAAATTTGTGTCCAATCTGATTCGTTAGTTCTAGTGGGAATATTGCAGCGCCGTTTGGAATGTCCTTGGCACATCCAGAGAGAAGTCAGACAACTGTGGCACATGGGTTCAAGAGCCCTTAATATCTAGCATTGTTTTAGGGAGGCGAACAAAGTGGCTGATATCCTATCAAATGAGGGTGTATCTCATCCCCAGGAGTACATTCGGTTGTACGACACCTTTTCCTCGATGCCCCAGCTGGCTCGGGGGGCAATTAGGCTAGATCAGTTAGGAATACCTTCGTTTCGAAGTGCCCGGTCCCTCTGAATTTTTTGTATGCGTGCAAGCATTTTATTTTCATGGTTCGTGAATAAAATTTGGGGTGGCATCTTTCCTTGTGAACGGGGTTAGCCAAAAAAAATCGTCAAAATCCCCAAACAAAATAATGTTGTGGAAAGAAAAAATAGGACTCTTAGCGAGGTTGTTAGAACTATGATTAGTAAATGTGATTTACAAAAATATTTTTGGATCGAAGTGGTAAACATGGCTTGTTATGTAATGAATAGAGTTCTTTGAAGACTTATTTTGAACAAAACTTATGAACTTCTTTTTGGTAAAAAATCCATTGTTGGATATTTTAGAGTTTTGGTTGCAAATACTTCATTTTGAATATCAAAGAACATTTTGAAAAGTTTGATAAAAATTTCGATGAAGGCATTTTCTTAGATTACTATGAAAATAAACGTGGTTATAGAGTTTATAATAGAAGAACACTTGTTATAGAAGAAGTTATACATGTTACTTTTGATGAAACTAATATTGTTATTTCCAAGAATATGTGTGAAGATGATGATATATGTGTGCAACGAGGGCTTGAGAAGCTAACCATTAACGATTTGGAACCATTGGAGGAAAAGTCAAAAGGGGACAACCCTCAAGAAGTGGAAGAACAAGAAGAAGAAAAGAAAGATGATGAACTACTGAAAGACCTTCCAAAAGGTTGGAAATTTACTCAACACCATCCCAAGGTATTTATCATGGGTGATCCATCTGAAAGGGTAAAAACTTGCTCCTCAACTAGACCTATAGTAGATAACTATGCATTTCTTTCTCAAATTGAACCTAAGAATATAAACAATGCCTTGAATGATGACAGTTGGATAGTGGCTATGCAAGAAGACCTCAATCAATTTGAGAGAAGTAAGGCATGGACGTTAATTGAGAAACCTTTAAATGACCCTGTCATTGGCACAAAATGGGTCTTTAGAAACAAATAAAATAACAAAGGTGATATTGTTAGAAACAAGGCTAGAGTAGTAGTTAAAGAGTATACACAAGAAGAGGGAATGGACTTTGATGAGACCTTTGTCCTCGTAGCTAGATTAGAAACCATTACAATAGTCCTTGCATATGCTTGATTTAAAGGTTTCAAATTATGTCAAATGGACATTAAAAATGCTTATTTTAAATGATTTTATTGACCAAGAAATTTATATTGAATAGCCCCTCGATTTTGAAAATAAAAAATTTTCAAATCATGTTTTCAAATTTTCAAAGGCTTATATGGTTTAAAACAAGTTCCAAGAGATTGGTATGACATTTAAGTGGTTTTTCAATTGAAAATGGTTTTAAAAGAGGTGATGTGGATACCACATTTTTTACAAAATATTGCATGAATGATCTCATAATTATTCAAATTTATGTAGACAATATTATATTTGGTGCTACTAGTGAGTGTTTGTTCAAGGATTTTTTGAATATTATGCAAAAATAATTTGAGATGAGTCTGATGGGAGAGATGAAAAAGGATGAAAAAGATACAAAGATTGATGAAAAAAATTATAGAGGTATGATTGGTAGTTTACTCTATCTAACTGCAAGTAGACCCGATATTATGTTTGCGCTTGTGTGCTTATTTTCAATCATGTCCTAAAGAGTCCCATTTATTGGCTATTAAATGTATTTTTTAGATATTTGAAAGAGATTTTGAACTATGACTTATGGTATCCTAAGTGTCATAATTTTGTTTTAATTGATTTTTCGAATGCCGATTTTGCCGGTTGTAAAGTAGATAGGAAAAGTATTAGTAGTACATGCCATTTGCTTGTTGAATGTCTAGTTTCATGATTTAGTAAAAAGCAAAATACTATTTTTTTTGTCTATAGTGGAAGCGGAGTATATAGCCGCTGGTACATGTTGCGTTTAATTGTTGTGGATGAGACATACTTTGCATGATTTTTATTTGAAATTTGATTGTATGCCTATGTTTTGTGACAACACTAGTGCAAACAGTTTGACTAAGAATCCCATTCAACATTCTAGGACCAAGCATATAGACATAAATCATCATTTCATTCATGATTTGGTTCAATGAGAAGAAATTTGTGTTAATTATGTGTGTTCAAAAGACCAAATTGCCCCTTGGATCAATTTGTGTATTTGAGAAACAAATTAGGTATTTTTTAAAAGAATTTTAGAAAAAAATATAGTGGATCAGACGTTCTAACCTTTATTAGAGGACCGAGAGTATATTTCTGAAAAAAACTTTGTGTGAGTTGGTATTGGATATCCAGTACCAATGAACGGATGTTCGAATGCTTCAGTTCCTTTTTTATTATTTGGGTTTAGACGCTTGTGTTGGATGTTGTTTGATCGTTCGGCCATCCATCACGTGCAAACTAGCGGTTTTAAAAAGGTTCGGATAGTCATTTGCTCAATATTCTCCTCTATCGAATGAAAAACTCTCAAAATCCTCTCATTCCTTCTCGCCAAATTTGTGATCTCTGCTCTTGTTTTGATTAAAATTGATCTGAACAAACTATTTCTCACCCTCTCAAGCTTCTTTTCTCATAACAATCTTTCCAAAAACATAATTTTTCTGTGAAATTCTGAATCTTCCCGAAACCCTAGATTTCTCAATCACTCTCTTTGAGCCAAATTCGAGACTTTTTGCGCATCTAGGCAGTATCACACACTTTTTACAACCTCATCTGCATCATCTCCTGCCTTTATTTTATTCAATATGGTGCGAACTCGAAGGGAATCCTTTATTACTGCTCGCAGCACTAGGAAAAGAATCAATGCTGGCAGAATTGTTGAAAAAAAAACATCACGTGGTCATGGACGTGGTACTCAGCAACATCAGCACCATCATGAAGAGGAGCAAGAGAGGCTGCCGTTGTTCATTGACTTGGAGGCTGAACAAAAATTCCATCTCATGGCTCAAAAAGGTTTTATTACCTAAAATCTATCTCTATTTCTGATTTTCATAAATCCAAGCTTCAATGGGTAATTGATCAGTTCAAATTTAAAAAATGGGAACATTTGCTTCACTTTCCTCACATTTTGTATCTTGAGCTAATTAGACAATTTTATGCTAACATTCGGCAAGGTGAAACACCGTTTGATATTGTATCTCGTGCCAATGGTATCGATTTAAGATTCAATCTAGATGTGGTTTACCAGATTTTTAACACAAAAATTGAGAAAGGCTGTAGGAGTAAAATAGTTAATTTCTTTTCTTATGAAGAGCTTCTATCTTCAATCAATCATTTTGAAGGTACCAAGTTGATGAAATATTTTAAACAAATTTTACATCTCCAAATGAAACAGATTTGAATGATCTCACTCCTATCCAACAAATTCTTTTTCTTATGATTGGAAATCTTTTGATTTTTTGATCCGGTCATAGAACCGATGCCAATAAAAAGGAGCTTTATCTATTTTATTATTTTATGGAAAAAATTCAAATTGATTTTGGCTTCATTTTATGTCATTTTATGAACAAAATTGGCACCAATACTCATAGAAACTCTCTCATGCCAAGTTTTTAACTTCCATTTTCAAACATTTCAACATTCTTCTTCTTGGTCAGCCTACTTGTGAAAAGCTCAACTTGTTTCTTCACCAAAGCATATTTTGAAAGGAAAACTATCAAATTTGTTAAATGAGAGTGAGTATATAGAGACAGTGCTTCCGAAACACGTACCAAACATGTTCATGACCCCTCCACCTCCATTCCTCTTCAACCTCAACCCAAACATCGTAGGATTAAGAACTTTACTCCTTCTTTTTCTCATCCTACATTCGATCCAGTTATGTCTGTGAGGACCTAAAAATTTTTGTCATTTTATCCATTTTAACTCCATTGCATTTTATTCACTTAGTTATTTATTTATTTGTTTATAGATTTGATAATGATTTTAGTCTTAATGGTTTTATTAATTTTTATATGTGAGAGTCAGTGAGTGGGGTTAAATGCGATTTTCTTTTGTGGGGTGTGAAAGGAAACTTTGGAAAAAGAGAGAGTTTAGTACAATAAGGAAGAATTGGGATATTTGGAACTAGAAATTACTAGAAGGTGACCTGTGTCACAATAGGAACCAAGTTTTCCTTCTTTAAGACTTCTTTGACCAAGTTTTTTTGCCATTTTCTTCCATTTCTTCTCTTAAAACATAGCAAACAAACAACAAGAAAAAAAATAAGAGAGAGAGGGCTGAGAGCTTGAGAGGAAAAGGGGAGAAAATTTTTATCCAATCTTGCTTAGATTTTGAAGGAAAAGGAAGGAGATATCTTGGGTTTACCATCAACCTTAGAAAGGAGAAGATTTGGTGGGTTGTGGGTTGAATTTCATCTTGGTTGCAAGCAAAAAAGGTAAAATGCTAGATTATCTTTCTTTCTTTACCTTATGTTGGAAATAAGTTAAATTGTTGGATTAAAGACAAGATTTGATGGTGAATCTTGGTAGTTTTTCAAGTTGATGATTCTTGAACTTTACCTTTCAGTTTTAGGGTTTGTATGTAGATGTGATTATGGTGGTTTTCTTGCTGAGATTGTGGCTTTATGTATCTATTGGTATGTTGGTGATGAAACCTTATGGAATTGCTAGGTATGTTTGGTTGAAATTTTGGGAAATTAGTTGGAGGAATGTTTGAAAACCAATTGGAGAAATTTCTGCTTGCTGGCCGAAATTTAAGGATAGAATTGCAGCCTTGATTTCTAAATTTTCATGATGATTTTAAGCTTAATTTTGCTTAAAAAATTCTATAAGACTTTAAGCTACAAGTATGTGCTGGAATTGAACCAAAATCTTGAACTTTAAGTGGTAAGAACTTCATTTCTTTCACTGTTTCATGGCTGGAAATCTGCTTAAAGTGGGCTGAAAGAGAGTGATTTTGTTTAGCTTTACACTTGGCTTTGTGTGGTGAACTTTTCGTATTAATGCCCTAAACACATGATTAGACATTAATCCTGGTATGAGTAGTGAATTGGAGTGGAAAATGAAAGGTTTTAAGAGGTAAAAACCTCACTTTTACATGTTTTAAGTTTCAAGCAAGAAATTTCCAGCCTAGGAAAAATTGATTTGGGGCAGTTTTAAACTCAATTTGGTGGATGAAAATGAGAAAACTTTTGCACTACCATTTGCTTAAATCATTGATCTAACGTTTACATGGATGTTTCCCCTTGAATTGAGCTAGAAATCATGTGCTTTGGGATGAGATTTCTTAGTTGGAACCGGCGTAGTTTCGTTTAAATGTTGTGGTTTGGAGTAGTGCATCTTATTGTACTTTAAATTACTTGGTTCTAGGACTTGGAAGTGAGGCTGAAGTTGCTCTTGAGGCGAACACTAAAGCTTTGCTGCCATGGTGAGTGTTCTAAGTGCTTGTGAAGTGTTTACGTGCAATGGTTCTTTTCTTGAATGACATGCTTGCTTAGTTGAGATACTTGCTCTTGAATTGATAATATCGGGACGAGAATGTACTTTATCATACTCGATCCTTTATGGCTAGATTCCTGATATTTGTATTAAATGAACTGCTTTACTTATGCTTGACTTGCTGGTCATTTGGGTGGTTATCCCACCGACTCTCTTGTGTGATTAGGGCCCCAAACCTCATTGGCTAGTTGGTCAAGTTGAGCCGGCAAGGGTTTGGTCGATAAGATCAATGAACCATGGTTCTTGTCACATGGATTTGAACTTGAACTTGCACTTGAACTGGTATACTCGAGTACTCCCCTCTTGAATTTTGATGTGCGGGCTCGATAAGAGGTTGAACGGTGGATGAAGAAAGACGTGAAATGGTTAAATACTTGATAGTATTTTGGAATAATGTTGATGGAGTGTCAACAGAATCTTGGATCTTGATCAAGCTACTTGAACAAGCTCATGAGAGCCCTATATCCTTTTAAATGAATATGTGAATTTTTAATTGAAGTGTACTTGCTCTATATTGTGGTGAATTATGATTTTGTGGCTTGAGTATGATATCATTATTTGCATGACTTTCTTGGAACCTCATGGGTGAAAACTCACCCTTCTAGTTTTGTTTTTCTTACAGGGGGCGAGTGACTAGGAAGGGCCGGGTTTTGTTGGAATCTTTTGCTTTAGCACAATTGTACCAACTTTTAGTTTGTTTTTGTAAATTGGGAACTCAACTGTTGTAAGTGGAACTAGTAGTGTATTTTAAGATTGTATTGATCACAAACTTATGTATTCGGCCAAGGATCATTTTATATTGTCGTTGGAAATGTGACTATTGTTTTTAAAAAGGTTTGTTAATAAGTTAGTACTCGAGTCCTGACAAGAGTTGGACAGGCGGCCCGTTGAATCCTTTGGTTCGCCTTAGGGGAAAGGTGGGGTCGTCACAATGCCCCTTCTCTTTGAATTGAAACAAAGAAGCCTTCTCCTCGAGCATGTCCTCCAAATGTTAATGACTCCAAAACAACAAACCAAATTCCTCCAAATGAAAGCTACTCTCTTGCCTTCTCAGTCACAAAAGAAGGATCATAGAAATAATGAGGATCACGAAGGACATCATGAGGACCAAGGGAATGGTAATGGCAATGACCAATATCAAAATGAGGGTCACGAGGATTATGGAAATGACCAACATGGAAATAAGAATAATGATCAACAAGAACAAGGCCATGATGAGAGTCATGAGGGCCACAATAAGGATAAAGAAGCCTCATGAAGAACACTATGAGGGATATCACAAAGCAAGCCATTAGAAAGAAGTCGGCATATCCCATCCTCCTTCCAAGGCCCAAGGTGCTAATTCTTCAAAAGGGAAGGAATACCAAAAGGGTCAAGAGGATGCTTCAGGGGAAGAAACTGAGGATGAGCAATTCAACTTGTGCGAAGCATCATGGCTTGAAATGGAGTGTTTTTCTCTCCCTTTCCCCTCTCGAATTTCGTCCAAGAGGCTGGCAAGAAGAAGGAAATGGTGATTAAAGGATAGCTTTGTTGAATAAATACTAGTTTTGGTCATGGTCAAGGTTTTTGAAGGATGATCGACAAATGGCAAGCATAGAAAAGATGTCTATCTATTTGTCCAAATATCTACCTCCCCTCCAATCCTCTCGTCCTACCTCTTATCACATAATTTCTTTTACACAAAATTCCTTCTAATTCCTCAAATTTATTACACACACCTCACTAGTCGGTCATACTAGTATAGTACTCTACGAAACTTAACATGGACTAAAATATAAAAAGGGGAGTGATAAAAATCTTAACTTAACCTTTAAAATCACTATCAAATTAAGGCTAGCAAATCAGCAAGTAAAATTAAAAGGAAATATTGATTAATTTTTCAAAAATAGGTGAAAATTTAAAAATTATTTTCGGGTCCTCACACTTTTTCCCCCTTAAGAAAATTTCATCCTCGAAATTTTTACCTTCTCTCACAAAACTCGATTCTTCAGGGTTTCCATCACTTTTCAAGAGTTTTTTCTTATTCATGCCGCTACCACAAACTTGCCTATAGGGAAAATCTTAATAACATAATGGCTAAGTTAACATGCAAAGATAGATCAACCAAGATATCAAAAGGTGAAAGGTGACACAAACTTCAAACTCAATGAAAAGAAGATAAGAAACTTGGTTACTACTCTTGCTAGTTCTTAAACTCATACACTGTACATTGACAAATCGACTACAACATAAGGCCCCTCTCATCTTTGTAATTGTACACTAGATCTGGATCACCCTCTCTAATCAAAATTTCTTCTTTTCGAACCACAAATGAAGAATTCTCGCTTAAATCCAAGACTAAATGAACAAACAGAAAAACTGAATTGTTCTGTCATATCTTTTGTTCTAGACTCTGTACAACATTTATACAAATGGAATTTGACTTTTGTCAATTCCATGAAATCTATAATTTCCTAAAAATTAGGAGCTAATTTATTCTATCCTAAAATACATTAGGAGTAAATTATTCTATCCTAAAATAGAGCAGAAATCATGGGATATAGCAGAAGTCATGGGATATACATAGAAAAAGATATTCTAGATTTTCAACACTTCCCCTCAAGATGGTGAATAGATATTTTCCATTCCTATCTTGCATGTAATGTCTTCAAAGTTGGAAGTTGGCATTCTCTTAGTTAAGACATCTGCCAATTGATTATTTGATGCTACATATGGAGTGCAAATCATGCCACTGTCCAGCTTTTCTTTAATAAAATGTCTATCAATTTCGATGTGCTTTGTGCGATCATGTTGCACTGGATTGTGTGCAATGTTGATGGCAGACTTGTTGTCGCAATAGAGTTTCATAGGTCCTTCCCACTTGATTTTAAGATCATCAAGTATTATTTTGAGCCATAGCAATTCACAAACTCCATGAGCCATAGCTCTAAACTCTGCTTCCGCACTTGATCTTGCAACAACCGATTGCTTCTTACTCCGCCATGTCACTAGGTTCCCACCAAGAAATGTACAATATCCTGAAGTTGATCTACGATCTACAACAGAACCTGCATAATCAGCATCAGTATATGCCTCTATGAGCAATCCTTCATTTTTCTTGAACAAAATTCCTCTACCTGGTGTCCCTTTGAGGTAGGATAGAATTCTATTGACAGCCTGCAAGTGTTTCTCTCTTGGATCATGCATAAATTGGCTTACTACACTTACAGCAAATGCTATGTCCGGCCTTGTATGGGACAAGTATATCAGTTTCCCAACCAACCGCTGATATCTTCCCTTATCTACTGTGCTATCATCCTTCTCTTCATTCAATCTCAAGTTAGGCTCAATGGGTGTACTTGCTGCCTTGCATCCAAGATTGCCTGTTTCTTTAAGCAAGTCTAAGACATACTTTTGTTGGGAAACAAAGATGCCTTTACTTGAGTATGCCACCTCAATGCCTAAAAAATACTTCAGCCTCCCTAGTTCTTTAATTTCAAACTCCTTTGCTAAGCACTTTTTGAGTGTTTCTCTTTCAATTGGATCATCCCCGGTAATGATGATGTCATCTACATATACAAGTAGAGCTGTAACACCTCCTTTTGAATATTTTATGAACAAAGTATGATCTCCTTGACTTTGTTTGTATTGCATTGCTAGCATCACTTTAGTAAATCTTCCGAACCAAGCCCTTGGCGATTGTTTTAATCCATATAAAGCTTTCTTTAACCTGCACACTTTCTTTTCAAAAAACATTTCATTGAAACCCGGTGGGGGTTCCATGTACACCTCTTCTTCTAAATCCCCATGTAAGAATGCATTCTTAACATCAAATTGCTGTAAACACCAACCAAAGTTAGCGGCTAAAGACAAAAGAACACGCACAGTATTCATTTTTGCAACGGGTGCAAAGGTCTCTTGGTAATCTATCCCATATGTCTGTGTATATCCTTTTGCGACCAACCGAGCTTTATGCCTTTCTAATGAACCATCAGCTCTATATTTCAAAGTAAACACCCATTTACACCCCACTGTTTTCTTTCCTTTGGGCAGGTTTACAATTTCCCAAGTCTTATTTCTCTCTAGGGCATTCATTTCCTCTTTCATAGCATGTAACCAGTTCTTATTTCTAAGTGCCTCTTGTAGTGTTTGTGGGATTGAAATGGAGTTGATGGTGGTAAGGAAAGTTTTATGTTGTGGAGAGAGTCTATGGAAAGACACGAAATTTGAGATTGGATGCTTAGTGCATTCTCGTGTTCCTTTTCGAACAGCAATAGGCAGGTCTAAATCATTAAATTCACAAGGAGCAGAGTCAGATTGAACACACAAAGGAACAGAATTTTCAGTACCTGATTGTGGTTCAGATTCTTGGATTTGCACAGGTTCAGAAATATGAACTTTCTTCCTTGAGTAGACCTTGAGTGGTGTAGTTGGATTTAAACCAGATTTTCCCTCAGCTCCAAGATCAGGTCAATTTCTTTACTGGCATGTTCAACTTCAAATTCAGGTTCAGGTTCACTGCTAGTATGTTCTCCTTTAGAATTTGGTGTATGGTCAGGCTTGAAAGACTTTAAGTTTAGTGTAGGACTTTGAAGATCAAGGAGAAATTCCTTATCTTCCCAAGAACTCTCCCCCTGGGGATGAGGATTGTTACTTTGAGAGTAAGGTTCATTTTCAACAAATGTGACATCCATGGAGGTAAAAAATTTTTTTGAAGGAGGATGATAACACTTATATCCTTTCTTTGTGTTTGAGTATCCCACAAAAATACATTTTAAAGCTCTTGGATCAAGTTTCCCTCTTTGGTGTGCATGAACATGTACAAAAGCAACACAACCAAACACTTTTGGTGACAATGTGCAAGAGACATTAAAATCAGGGTAAAAAACAGAAAGAGCAGCAATGGGACTTTGATTATTTAGTACTTTTGAAGGTACTCTATTTATCAAATGTGCAGCAGTTAAAACAGCCTCCCCCCAAAAAGTTTTTGGAACTTTATGTTGAAACAAAATTGCTCGAGTCACATTGAGTAAATGTCTATTTTTTCGTTCAGCAATCCCATTTTGTTGGGGTGTATCTACACAAGATGACTCATGTATTATACCCTCTTTTTGGAAAAAAGATGAGAGAATTTGATTAAAATAGTCTCTTGCATTATCAGATCTTACTCTTTTAATCAGACTTCCAAATTGTGTACAAATCATTTTATGAAACATTGGAAAAATACTGCTTACTTCTGATTTTTCTTTCATAAGAAATAACCAAGTAGTTCTAGTACAATCATCAATGAATGTGACAAACCATTTTGCTCCAGAAATACTAGAAATTCTACAAGGCCCCCAAATATCAGTATGTATCAAAGAGAAAGGTCTAGTAGATCTTGTATTACTCAATGGAAATGATAGTCTATGATGTTTAGCAATTTCACATGTATCACAATGAAAACTACTAACATCTTCATTCTTGAAAAGTGAAGGAAACATGCTTTTAAGTAGAATAAAAGATGGATGACCAAGACGGAAATGATGAAGCCAAATTTCAGATTTATTATTTGAGGAGCAGGTGAGGGATAACTGATTTTTGTTCTTCTTGTTGCCACTCATCTCCTCAAGGTAATAAAGCCCATCATTCACCTTAGCAAGTCCAATCGTCCTCCCCGTAACCAAATCCTGAAAAACACAGTGAGTAGAATAGAAAATTACTCTACAGTTCAGATCTTTGGTAATTTGATGGATGGATATGAGATTGGAGGACAATTTTGGGACATGCAACACATTATTTAGGGACAAAGAATTTGATAGATTTACTGTCCCTTGGCCTGCAACAGTTATAGTGAGACGACCCCGCTTCTCCCAAGGGCGAACCCAAGGGTATCGGCGGGCCGCCTGCCTGGTTCGCGCCAGGACTCAAAACTTAAAACAATAAAAGCTAGGTAAACCAAAAGAGTTCTATATACAATATATATACAAGTCCAAAAGAGTTATAATTACATCCTCCAAAATAGATATTCAGATTACTACATCACCAAATGCTAATCACCAGGTATATAAAGTAGACCCGATAAAAGGGTTTTATACAGGCCACCAAAACAAGAAGAAACGACTTAAACGTCCAACTAAGACATGCACACTTAACTATACTAGTGTATGTGCCAAAGAGTTCCCCGCGTCGGACCTTGCTAAGGAAAACAAAAGAAAAGGGGTAAGCTATATGCTTAGTAAGTAAACAGGGGTAAAAACGTAAATTACACATAAATACGAACAATTATGCCACAAAATGTCAAAACAAAAGTACAAAATAACAACACAAATGAAGGATACAGGTTGGCTCCAAAGCCAAATCGTATGCCACGTGTGATCTCCTGTCGACACTCCGTCGACCACAAATAATGGTCCGTAGAACTCCACTTGTACTCCCACCATACACCTTATCACCCTTACTGGCCAGTCACCTCACAAACTTGCTCGAGCGAACGAAATTGAGCTTCGTTCACAAGCTCGAGTCACAAACTTGGTTCACATACTCGGTGAACCGGATTCACAAACTTGGTGATCTCAGACTAGGTTGAACTGACTTCGACCAAGCCCCGGCCGGCTCGAATAGTCCGTCCAGGTCTTGAGATCGGGCCCACAACTTCAACATTTTTCACGAACTCACGAAAGTCACCATGAGCTCCAAGCTCAAGGGGTTCAAACCCAAAATAATTCATTTAGATATGTCATGTATAAATATGCACGTAAATTAAGGTTTAGGTTGAGTGCGATGAAGTACACTCTCGCCTAGGTACCTTTCATTCACTTTAAACACATAAGCAAGTTATATACAAAATGGCCCGAATACTTACTCAAAACACAAAAGTAGTACAAGAGCAGAAATCACTTCGTGCGTGTTAGCTAGTAGTAGGCCCCACCAACTCCGCCTAACTTACCATGGTCTGAAATAGAAGATTGTGTCACATTATATCAAAAACGGCCAGTAACATGCCCAAAACAAGCAAAACGGTAAAATCGGCACATGCAAGTGCGGAAACGGCAAAATGGACACACGCGCGCGCGGAACGGCAAACGGAAACAGCCAAATCTGCCACCTCAAACCGTTTTGATCAAAAGTTAGGCTAGGAATATTGAATCAAGGTGGGTGAGACACCGTTTCGAAGCTACGAGGAAGGCCTACAACTTTTATTTAAACATCTCAACCCAGATCTCAATAGGTATTGGTCAAAAATGCACAAAATAGTTCCAGCCATTTCATTTCGGTTTACCAAACAGGCCCTGTTTGAAAGACCGTAACTCACGGCTCTGAAATCGGAATCAAGAAATTACAGAGGTGTTAGAAAGCTCATCCATAAGGCTATAACTTATGTGTTTGGACTACAAGTTGAATCAATACAGAGCATGGAGGAAAATGGGTCTAAACATTCCTGTCAGAACTATCCAAATTCGAAGGCAGTTCTGACAACCGATCTTGTTTTGGTCATAACTGAACCTACGGGACTCGGATTTGGATGAAATTTATACCGTTTCGAAGATAAGACCAAGATCTACATTTCTTATGAAGAGGTCAACACCCAGTTCGTACGTTATCAAAACAGACAGAACATGGTCAGAGGCTAAAACAAGAAACGCGGCAGAATTCTGAGTTTAGAATAGATGTGACTATTTTGGCCATAACTCAGGCTAAATAGATCCATTTGACCTGAAATTTTGTAGGCACCACAAGGACCTCAAAAGCTACAACTTTCATGTTTTGAGGAAACTCTAAATCAATACGTAGTGTCAAGAAAAATGGAGCTCAAGTTCAGGTGTTGGCTGCCCTGTTTACCCGGATTTGCCGGTTTTGCGCGTCGCAAACGCATGGTCCGTTCTATGATTGTTATGCAGGTTTTCTAGCTAAATGCACACCAAATACACACCCTAAACCAGCTCCTATAAAGGCTTCCAATGATCCGAAATTGCACCATACAATTTCCACAAAATAACCACATATTATCTACACCTTCTAATTGAACTTCATATGCACTCATTAACTTAATCTTACCATTAGTGCAACAAACCCTAACCAAACAATTACTCCTCACTTTAGCCTAGGGTTTCTTAACCCCAAATCAGTTTCTACCACCCACTCACCAAACAAATGAAATACATCATCAAACACAACCATAACAAGTTCAATAACACAAGATTAAAGCTAACTAACATGTTTAACATGAAACCCTTATGAGGGTCCATATGGCCGAATCTCAAGGCCCAATTTTTCACCAAATTGATCCATAACAACAAGTGATAAACATAAGAGGTACCATAATCAAGCACAACTAAGATCCTTTACTAAAAATAGCCACTAGTTCATCAATCAATAATCAACTTAAGTCTTCAAATAGACTTTCTTACCTCAAGATTAAGTATGTATGATGGCTAATGACCTTAAGCCAACTCCAAAATGGATTCTTTATGCTTCAAAATGAAGATTTATGGAAGGAAATTGATTGAACTTTGCAAACTTCCCTTTGGTCTTCCTTCTCCTTCTCCACGGCTCACTCTCTCTCTTTTTCTCTAATTTGTTTGTTTTGTTTTGGTCATATAATGGCTTAGTTGTGACTCATGAATTAATATGTGGTGCAAACCCACTTAGGAGAGATATTTTTTTATGGCAACCAATCACACTAAAATCCATTATTTTCTTCTTTAGCCCTTGCACCTCAACTTAGCTTTTGTTCCACTCTTACCCTCAAACATTTGGAACTATTTCAATTAACTCCATAGGTTATAACTTAATCTAGTCCAAAACATGTAATCACACTTAATTGCTTCACTAATCACCTTCCTATCTTAATCACCTATACTTAATCATACTTAATCCCACATAAAAGCAATTAAAGAACAACCTTTTTGTCAAGGGTGAAATTAGGGTTTTAAACCCAACTTAAACTTCTAATACATCATAACACTAAAGGTTTTTGCTAGCTTTTAGGGTTTTCTAACTTTTAAACTCACTTAACCGATATAAATCAGATCAAATCCTATACTTACCTATTCTAAAACACACACTAACATAACTAACTTTAATCACCACTCGAACTTATAATTAATACAAAAACTAGGGTTTCAATCCTAACCCCAACTTAGGGTTTTCGAAGTAGTCCCAAAACCAAATGTTACCGCACAAATAATGAATATAACCTAATATCAACCTTAAGAACGGACTGGGGCCTCACATATAGGAGATCCATCCGCAACAGTAATTTTTCTATTTCCAGGACATGGGTTGTATGTTCTAAATCTGATTGGGCTGTGAGTCATATGGTCAGTAGCTCCTGAGTCGATGACCCAAGAGCCTAGAGAAGACATGCTTGAGGCACTTAAAGCATAAGAGTTAAGGTACTTACCTGATTGAGCCAATGAACACGTACTAGAGGACTTTTCAAGGGAATTTAGGAGGTTTCTTAGCTTTTCATTTCTTCTGAATTCTCCCATACCAGCCTGGTTGGATTTTTCTTGTTTGGTCTTCTCCAGCAGTTAAGTGGGCTTTTCCCACTTTGAATCCTCCTTTACGACTAAGGACTTGTTCCTTCCCATGGAGTTTGAAGCAATCATCTTACGTGCACCAAATTGTGTCTTTATTTGACTTTGTAGAAATCATTGCCGAGCCTTCTAATGTTTTAGGCTCTAACATGACTTCTCGCCTATTCTCTTCAGCTCGAATCAATGATATTGTCTCATTCAGAGATGATAATCTTTCCTTCCCCAATATCTGGACTCTGACCTGATCAAATTCCACATTCAGACCTGCAAGGAAGTCATAAACTCTATCCTTTTCGATAAAGTTTTTCAAGGTGGCTGCATCTTCACTACACAACATCTAAACACACCGATATTGGTCCAGTTCCTGTCATAGATTTTGCAGAAGGTTGGCATATTGAGTAACAGAAAGGTTGCCCTGTTTAGTGGCTGAGATCTTTGTTTTGATCTCATAGATTAGGGCAGCATCTCCTGCCTTTGAATAGGTCTGTCGAATAGTAGTCCATATATCTTGAGCTGTTGGTAGGAACATGCAAGTATCGCTTATTTTCGGTAACATAGAGTTCCACAGCCATGACATGACCATAGAATCCTCTTCATCCCAAGCAGCAAATTTAGGATCTCCCTTTTTCGGTCCAGTTCCAAGCAAGTGGTTGGTTTTGCCCTTTCCTTTGAGAAATGTTTGAACAAATTGTGACCACTTCAAATAGTTTTTCCCGTTGAGCCTGTAGGCTGCCTGGATACTCTGCAAATCCCCTGTTTGTGGAATATTTGAGGTCGCTTCTGATTTGGTATTAGAGTGAATTTCTGATGTTTCAGTTTCGGACATGTTGGAGGTTTCAAAGAAAAATTGGCAATGAAGGCCTAATGAAAAAATCAGCAATGAAGGCTGGAAATTGCACTTGGCAATAAAGACTTGAAAAGAGGAAAGCACTCAGCAATGAAGGCTGACAAGAAGAGGTCCCAAGAGAAAAAGCTCTGATACCATGAACAAAAAGAAAAACTGAATTGTTCTGTCATATCTTTTGTTCTAGACTCTGTACAACATTTATACAAATAGAATTTGACTTTTGTCAATTCCATGAAATCTGTAATTTCCTAAAAATTAGGAGCTAATTTATTCTATCCTAAAATACATTAGGAGTAAATTATTCTATCCTAAAATAGAGCAGAAATCATGGGATATAGCAGAAGTCATGGGATATACATAGAAAAAGATATTCTAGATTTTCAACACTAAATTATAGTAATTGATTCATGGATAAGGATTCAATGTCGCCCAACCACAAACATTTTATATCACTAATTAAAATATCAGGTACCAAGTTCACTGTTTCTAACAGAGATACAACTTACTATATAAACCTTTCACTACACATAGTCCAATAATTATAACTATTTCAGACAAAACATCACTAATTGCTAACTTTAGCTATTACAACAGTTTCACCATTATGAAATTCATTTGTCTTGGGCAGCTCCTCACTTGATGTCCAAGTTGGCCGCATCTAAAACATACACTAGTTTTCAAATAACATAATCCCGTATGAATTTTATTACAAGTTTAACACTTAGCAGTTACACATCTCTTCTTGAAAGGTTCATTCTTTCCTTTCTTCTTCCCTTTATCCTTCATAGCAAGTTCATCTTCACTAATCACTTTACGTTTTCCTTTAGTATCGCAAAAACTTCCTTCACCCCTTTTAACTTGGTTGCTAGAAATGTCCTGAGATACTACAGGACTAGGCAAATGTATCAATTCAAACTTATTCCGCACCTCCTCCAGGATCCCTTCATATTTCTTTTTCAGTTTTATGTTCTTGTGCAGCAGCTCAATTTTCTCCAAATATTCTTGTTTCCATCGTCCTTCCCAGTGCTTAGCTAATCTCTTTTGGAACTCTACTTCCTTTTGAAGAATCTCTATTTCCTTTTGCATTTCAGCCAAATTTGTCATCTCATCGATTCGCTTAAACTCAAGTGATAGCCTGCCAGGCAAATCAAATGATCGAAATAAGTAACTAATTACAATTGGAAGCTCTAGCCATATAACTTTTAAGTTCATTTACTCCCAATCCAACCATGAAAGGTTAAACTTAGTTATTCTCAAATGAGATAGACGAGAAAATGGAACATAGGTAGGGCAATACCTTAAGATACTATGCCACTTATTCCTATTCTGGGGTCATAACACAAGGGGTACCGTTATCACTTATATACATAACGGAACCCAAAAGCATACTTCGTACATCAAAAGTTCCACACCCTATCTCAAGTTTTTGCATACAGGTATAGAACCCAAATCTTTTTTCTCAAAATCTCCCACATAATTCCAAAACTCTCAATCTCGGCACGTTAATAATTGAAGCCAAGTCCATACTTTGGCTGATTGATAGGTATCAAGGAAGTATAGGCAAGGGTAATTCATAAAAAATCGAACTATGAGTGGTAGACATACATATGAAATTGCAGTTAAGCTGCTTCAAAGTCACGTGAACACCTAAAAAGTCCACACAAACATAAGAGAACGGAAAGAGGTCTATAGTGCTAGTTTCTCAAACACACATGATAGTCTAGCCATCATCCATATAAACCCTAACCAAACACGTCCACTCTCTTTGATCAGTTCACTCTCAAGTCCAAGACTAGAATCCCCCACGTCTTCACCTTTGCCATAACAATTTACCTCAAAGGCAATCGTGATGCTGACTCTCATCCAAATGCCCTCAACTCTCAGGTATTCAGGTACAGGAACCAAAAATAGGGTAAATTCACAATTCGAGCTGGCCAGTTCCAAGAGTAAATCACCTAATTTGAGATTCCTACTAGACATATATAGCTATTTTTCCAAATATCATGATAAAGGTTTTACGCCTATACATTTATGATTCAAAGCTTATGCTCAAGAAAAGCACTTAGTCCTTTATACCTATTAACATAATTGGGACCATAACACCATTTGGCCCAAGCTTACCCCACGTAGAGACCACGCGAGGCAGCTCTGATACCACCTGTGACGACCCTACCTCCCCCTAGGGCATACCCAAGGGTTTGGCGGACCGCCTGCCCAAGTCTCACCAGGACTCACTCACGTATCATGAATTTTACAAAACAATGACCTCAATAATAAGAGCAATAACAATTACAGCCTTAGATATATAACCGTGGGTATCAAATGACCAAACAATCTCTAAATACAATCAAGGAGTTAAATTTACAAAATGAAACCAAACAAGCCCACTAGTGTTAAGGACTGCCTACGCGAGCAACTAACAAAAACCTAGACAAAGTCTGTGTCTTCTCCAATTCCCACTCTCACGTTCTTACCCTTGTAAGGAAAACAAAAATTCATGGAATGAGCTAGAAGCCCAGTTAGGTTCGAAGAAAACAGGCAAGTAACTAGCAGACATGATACCATTAAGTCAAAGCCAAATAGAGCAAGACATAATACATAGTAAAGCAAGTAACCAGATAGATCATACAATAGTGTACAGAAGGGAACACGTTCATGGCAAAGGATATAGACTGCTCTCAGGAGCAGGTTCCACAGCAGCTTGTCGAGGGTCCGTTGACTCTCCGTCAACTATGAAATTATAATGTCCGTAGATCATCACTAAACGTCAATCTCCATCCACCGATCATCCCTCTACTGGGCCCGAGTGCCAATCAAGTAAGGTTCATCGATCTCCTCGACCAAGCCCTTGCCGGCTCAATTCGACCAACCAGCCATGAGTTGGAGTTATAGCCCCAAGTATTCAAGTATTCAAGATCTGGGCTTAAAGCTCCAAGTATTAAAGTATTCACGAGTGGAGTCATTGGCTGCCATCCAACGCTCATATAGGTAATGATTGGGGACGTTAACTGTCACCTAACGCTCTGTATTCAAGCATGTCACGAGTTCAAGTCATGAATTCAAGTCACGAATAAACAGGTTAGGAACTTCATCCTTTACCCATGGTTGCCTAGCTTACTCGATCGCTCTGAGGCTGGTCTCAAGCAAGAGGTCCAACCAGGGCTCAGTTTAGCCGTTATCGACCTACATTCACGCATACACATAAGTAACCCAATTTCCCACTTACCCAACGTCTCGGATAAAGGTCCAAGGGCCTAGTTCAACTGCTGCAAGAAGATATACAGTCAGTCTACATTCATGCACATGTACATACAAGTTTGCACGCAAGATCAAATATTTCAAGTTCATGGAGGTCGAGCGCACATAAGGACACACTCGTCTAGCCAAAATCAAGTCACAAGTAAGCTGAGCATGTCACGTTTTCAAGCATTTCAAGTATTTTAAGTCAAGATATATGTCACATATAAATCAAGTTACTTGTATATACATAAACGAGATATCAAAAGTTTAGTCAAATTAGGTCAAGTGCGATAAAGTACACACTCGCCTAAGAAATGACAAATCAAGTGCCTAGCAATTCTAGCAACAAGTAGCATGGAACATGTAGTTGGAACACTCACCGATATCAGTAGATTAAATGTCAACTCTCTGGATGATAATCTTGATCACTACCAAACCCTGAGACAAGATTCACAATCACAAAAGATTTAAACTTAGTAGACTCAACTAGCCAAACATACACGTGTAGTATTCCAAGATATTCCATATGCTTCTTACTTTGAGCTCGAAACTTTAAAATAAAATCCACACAAGAATTCTAAAAGTGAGGAGAGCAGTTTAAGCATCCACAATCACACCAAATTAAGGTTTAAGACCTAGAAAAGTTTTCCAAATCCCACTCAATTCATTTGACAAAATTTCTAGCTTTGGTGATATATTTTGAAAAAGCATAACTTGAGTTCCATAGGTCAAAAAATCACAAAACTTACACCATTACAAAATAGACTTGAAACACTAACAGACTTTAGAATACATCTTCATGAAATTCAGCTCATAGGTTAGTCAAATTTCAGTTCAAACTCACTGCTATCTCATGTACAAAAACATAACAGTCATGGTTTTCAACAAATTTTCTGGTATTTATAGGAGTTGAACCAAATCTTGAATTTTATACTGTTGAAAGCCCTATGAGTCTAGTTTTAAACACAACAAACGGAACTCAATTTTGACTTTCCTATACGAAGTTATAGCTAATTTCCCAAGACTGTACAGAGCTTCCTGCGAAAATTTTCCAGCAAGCACTTAGTTTGGAAAACTAGGTTTTTCCCTTCTTAAACCTCTTTGTTTTGGCTCAAAACTAACACACATGCAAAAAAATAGATTGTAACAAGTGTTTTGAGAAAAATCATATCTAAGAGTAAAATAAAATACCCTAAATTCACACCTTAACCCTCACTTAACCAACAAGGAGAAAATCCAGCAATATGCCTCCAACTTCTTCAAGTTAACTCCCTAATTTCTGTAGACACCAAATTTTTTATTTTATTTTTTAACTTTATTGGTTTAATTAATTTAATTTTGCTTTATTTGTTTCAATTCTAGAGTTTTTATTTCATTTTTATTTTGTTCTAATTCATTTTTATTTTATTATCTATTTATTTTTGGCTTCATACTAAATTTCGAAAAAAAAAGGGAAAAATGAAAAATGAAAAAAAAAAAACAAGAGGGCTTCTGCGGTTTCTTGCATCTTATCTATTAAAAGCCATGATCAATGGCTAGGGGGGGAGCCGAGGTTTTGGAGGTAGAAGGTTTTGGGGGGCGGCTAGGTTTTTTTTTTGGGGGACAGGGTAGAAAGAGCCGAGAGAGAAAGAAAAGGGCAGCGGGTGCTGAAAAATTGAAGGGGCTTCGATGAACAGAAATAAGGAAGAAAAGCCAGAGGAAAGAGGCTTCGGAAAAGGCAAGGAAAATTGGAAAAAAAAAGAGAGAAAAGAAAACGAGCGGCAGACGGGGGAAAAGGAAAGAAAAGAAGAATACAGCGGCCAGAGAAAAAACAGAGAGCTTCGGCAGGGGGGGAAAAATCTGGAAAATTGAGGAGGTCTTCGGGTGAGGCAAGAGCGAGAGAGAGAGACAAAATGGGCAAAATGAAAAACTAGGCAAGGAATAAAAGAACAGAGGAGGAGGAGACAGACTGACGGACGAAGGGATGGTGTTACTGAAGCTTAAGAGGCGGCTCGCCGCCAGCGTTCCCAAGTGCGGCAGAGGCAAGGTCTGGCTGGACCCCAATGCAGTCAACGAAATCTCCATGGCCAATTCCAGAATGAAGGAGGCAAGAAGAAAGGGACGCCATTCTGGATACGGTAAGCCGCCATCATCCTTCAAATTTCAGTTTTATACAAGCTTTCGAAGCCTGTTTATTTTTCACGTTGTGGCTTGTAGCAATTTTTCTGTTGAGTTATTCATGAATTGGAAGTATGTATGCTTTGAATGTCGATTGGACTGGAGTTTCTTGTGTTTTGACAAAATTTTGGGGCTGAATATAGCTTTAATGGAGTAGAAGATTAGTAAAAACTCTAATGCCCCCAACCTGTTCGACGAAATGCCTGGCTGAAAATTTCTCGTTGAAAGAACATTTGGTTGCATTTTTTCCGTGTGAAAGAGCCAGCTAAGTCAGCAGGTTCATTTCCTTGCGCCTGAAAATTTTTGATGTATTGGTGTCTTGCACCTTTTCTGTTTTCTTATTCCCTTATGCTTCTCATCGTATGAATTAGAATTAATGATAGGAGAGGGAGTTTTGGGTTTTCATTGTCTATTACCGAATTCTGGTATGGCTTTGATTGCAAAGAAAGCTGCGCTGGCAACTGATGTTGAATCAGTTCGGTGGAGAAGATGATCACTTGTCCAAAATTGCAATTTCAGTCCCTCCATTTTTCTTTTGTTTTGTAATTTGGCCCCAGAGTTCCAGAACTTCGTAATTCGACCCTAAAACATTCATAATTCATTCGGTTAAGTCCCTATTTGGTTGCATTTGAACCCCCTCAAGTTTTTTCCTTATTCTGATTTGACTCAAAGATTGAAAAAGTTGGCCTTACTTCACCTTTTTAAGATTTTAATCTTTTTATGCTTTTAAGTAGTCTTTTAGCTTGATTATTTCTTGTTTTTAGATCATAATTGTGGCTTAATGATTTTGTGGATTTTATCATGTTGGGTTTAGGGAAATTGGATTTTTGGGTAAGAGGTTTATTTGGTTGGGTTTGATAATAGATTTTGGTATGTTCTTCTGGACTGATGATTTGGGCTTAGAGGCTTAAAGCCCTTAAATTTATATGAGCTAGATTAGTGGAAATGATGGGCTAGCCCGCTTGTTTTTCCTTGGACTTCCGATTGGGCCAAGCGACTTTTGGCCCAACAAATAAAAATGGCCCAATGGCCTATTTGATTAAGAATCTGGTAACTGGTTTTGCAAATCAGTCCCTGGATTTTTTCTTAACTATACTGTGGCCCTAGAAACTTTCAACTTCTTTCAATTGGGTCCCAGGTTTAATTGCAAATAGGTCCCTAAACTTTATTTTTCTTTTATTTTGGACCCCAAAACTTTGTTAATGTTTGCAATCAAGTCTTTTATTCTTTTGACTTCTTGAATGTGGGTTGTTTATATGATTTAATTGATTCAATTTCACAATTCATTTTTTTATCTTTTGTGATTATTCGTTAATTAAAATGATGCCTTGACCTTTTCTTTGTATTTTGGAGGGTAAAAAAGTAATTTCACTCCAAAAGGGCCCCAACGCAAGGGAGGTACATTTTATCCCTTATTTTTTCACTTTATTTGACCCTACGTGCCCTATGTGACTTTACATATTTAATTGCATGTCTCTTGAATGTTTATTTATTTATTACATTCATTTATTTGTTTTATTGGCTCTAGTTTTGTACATTTATTTTAGTTCAATTTTGATCATTTGAAAGGCACTTGAATGCCAAATTTGTAATAGTTAGGTATTTATTTTAATTATTTATTTCCTCTTTTTAGATTGTAGTAGGGCCTCCCTAATGTAATAGTTAGGGCTTGTTTGCCTTGTGTGCTTTGCATGCTTATGTGCTATGTGTTACCGCTTTCTTAGAGCCTTGCATCTAGATATTATGATTATGTGTTATGTGTTTATATGATATTATGTGTTTACATGCTTTTATTAGGTCTTACATGATTTATTTGATTGTAACAAATGTATATCGTCACCACACTAGTCCAACGCTAGTTGTGGCCTCCTTTCCCGAATCCACACTAGTCCAATGCTAGTTGTGGCTCCTTGTTTCGTTTTTCTCACTAGTCCAATGCTAGTGAGAATTCATAGACATGGGCTAGTCCAATGCTAGACCCTTAGGAGCCCTTCACGCGTTAGATCAAGATTGTATGATAAAACCACTTCATCTCATGCATATTTTTTATATTTAGGGTCTTTTATCATTTTGTATGATATTCCCCTTATACGTATATCCCTTATTCCTAAATTCCCTATATATATACCCCTATGTATGATACATAACATTAGAATTGCATTTCATTTTAGAATTAGGATTAGGGTAGTGCATTTGCTTGATTAGATTAGGGAATACCCCTTGCATATGGGATATGGACGAATTTGGCTTTTCTAGCTTTAGCACGCTCGTATTCCCTCTATTAAAGGGAACATTGAAAGTCACGAGTGTAAGCCCCCGCACCCTTTATGATGCATTCCTTTAGGACATACACATTTGTATATTATTATTTTCTTTACTTTTTCTTTCTTTAGAGTCTCATATGTTTGCATTATTCATGACTTCTTCAAAGAGTCCACATTGGGCATCACAATTAATGTGATTGGTACCAAGTAAGTTTCGAAGATACATTTCGACCCCTCGACCCCCTCCTAGGTCTAGGGTTTGCATTCATATAGTACATCCAAATGTGATAAATTTTTAGGCTAAATTAAGAAAATTTTTGACTAAATCACGCAACTAGCCTTGGTTAGGTTGAAAGGGTGTCTTGGATTTTTATCCTTGCCTTCTCTTTCTTCAAATGTGACTCCCGAATCTTTTTCTCTGATTTTCGTAGACTTGGAGTCGTTTAAAAAGGATTTTTCTACTTTTTTCTTTAAAAATTCATTTTTAGGTGACTTGGTACACCTTAACTCGATACCAAGTGGCGACTCTGATTTTTTATTCAAAAATCCTTTTTAAACTATTATTTTGGGTCAAATCGTCGCATTTTCAAGTCCCATTTAGACCCATACTTTTCTTCATTTTCTTTGTAAATCAAAAATCATTTTCCAAATCAAAAATTGAATCAAAAGCCATTTTTCTAAACTCGTCATGCTTTTTTTCTTCTCAAAAATGGGGCACGACAATTTCCAACCCTAGTTTCATGGAAAATTGCAATCAATCAAACTAACATGTTATAAGGTATATGTGGTACATGTTCTAGGCCTCAAAATCCATCTAATTTGGATATATATATATATGAAGCTCTAACCAAGTTACATCAATGCTGGAAATTTGTATCTCAAAGCTGAAAATTTCATATCAAAGCTAGAAATGTCATATCAAAGCTAGGAATTTCACCTCAAAGCTAGAACTTTCATATCAAAACTGGAAAATCTCATCAAAGCTGAAAAATTAACATTAAAACTGGAAATTTCTCAAATAACTTGAGAAGAAATGAAAGCCTCCATAAAAGTCATCACTTTTCCTTCTATAATGTCATACTTTATATAAACTCAAAGATAAGAGAAGAAAACTAGGGTTTCTAGCAAAATTCACCTCTTAACCTCCAATCCCAAGGATGGCAAGCAAAACAAGAAAAAGACAAGGCTTTCTTCCTCCAAAACTCCTCCACTAGCTTCCTTCCAAGCTTGATGCAAGATGTGTCGGAGTAGATTCGAGTTTTTCTCTTGTTTTCTCTCGGATTTGGACAAGAATCAGGCTTGAAATGGAGTGTTTTAATCTCCCTTTCCTTTCTCAAATTTTGTCCAAGAGGCTGGCAAAAAGAAGGAAATGGTGATGAAAGGATAGCTTTGTTGAATAAGTACTAGTTTTGGTCGTGTTCAAGGTTTGAGGGATGATCGACAAATGGCAAGCATAGAAGAGATGTCTATATATCTGTCCAAATATCTAACGCCCCTCCAATCCTCTCTTATCACATAATTCCTTTTACACAAAACTCCTTCTAATTCCTCAAATTTATTGCACACATCTCACTGGTCGGTCATACTAGTATAGTACTCTATAAAACTTAACATGCACTAAAATATAAAAAGGGGAATGATAAAAATCTTAACTTTTTTTATAAGGCCAGCAAATAAGCAAGTAAAGTAAAATTAAAAGGAAATATAAATTAATTTTTCAAAAATAGGAGAAAATTTTAAAATTATTTTCGGGTCCTTGCATCTCATGCTTTAAGTATAAAACAAGGATTACAAGGCTTTTTTCAACTCTATTTTCTTAAATTGTTAGCAAAATTGCTTACTTTGTGCAATTCAAGACATTGCAAATATGATGATATTAAAGTGTGGAATTTCATAACCTGTTTGCACGTCATTGAGCAAAGACAATCTTATAAGGAAAATTTTATAGTTATTCCATTATAAGGTCTATTTTTTCACAAGTGATATGTTAGTAAATTTTTTTCTCCAGTGGTCCTTTCCTTTTCATAATTGTCCAAATTATAAGAACATGCAAATTTTTCCAAATTGAAGCAATTCTCACAGATTAAGGAATTGGAAACCAGACATTATTAGTTGAAAAAGAGACCTAACAGAACTTTTTTCATGTACAAAACATATTTGTCAACACATATTAATTCAAAATATCAACTTTAGCAACCTGGTGCATTTACAATAACAAATGTTTTTCCACTGTGTACTTGCCATAAAAACACCATCATTAAATTAAGTGTCTAATTGTCCTAAAACAAAAGATAAATAGTCATTCTGCTACCTTAAAAGGCACCAACCAACTAGGAAAAAAAAGCAAAATAATATCATTATCCAATAGGACAAAACAAACAATACATCTAGGAGCATGTCCAACCACCAGAAAAGTCATTTTTTCACTTGGTTTGGAAAAGCATTTGAGGACCCTTGGCTGGATGGTAACTGAATTCCAAATCTAGTATGTATTTTGCAAACCTATAAGGCAGATTTTTAAGTTTGAGAATTAGTTCTAAGTGCAAATTGTAACGCCCCGAGGCAGAAGAAAAGGGAAAAATTTCTGGTGAATAGTGTTTTGTGGGGAATCCGGCCAGAAGTCGTGCAAATTCCTTATATTTTTCTTAAAATTCCCTTTTCTTTGACAAATACCACTTTATAATGGCCCTACTACTCAATCATCCCACAAAGAGTGCCAATGAACCTAGAAAGTACGGTTTCACACTTCGGTTTCAAGTTTGGAGCAAAACTAGGGTTTTCGTAATTTTTCGCCGGATGAATTTTCGGTACAGAGTGAGGATTAAATTTGGGAATTAAAAGTGACTTTTAAGTGAGAAATAATATGTGACTAGTAGCAATGATATAAGGTTAGTGAATGGGAAGTAAAAACCCTAGTACGTGAGTTTTTAAGAAAAACGGCGCGAACCGGCGGGTCCCGCGTACTACCGATTGAACGCACCACTTGATCACCATTTTTCTTACCAAACTAGCTTATTGACTTTGAGCAAAATATCTTCTTAAATTACAGCTAAGGCTGACCAAATTATGAGGCTTAAAATGCAAAGGAAAAGAAAGAGAAAAATGGAAGGTGTCGCCACCTTAGAGCTTCTTGACCAAGACTTGGTCTTTCCATTTAACTCCAAATTTCACAACTTTCCCCTTCATTTTGCTGCTGCTTGGCCGAGAGAGACAAGATAGAAAAACACCAAAGGAAAACAATTCCATCTTCTTGATTTGCTTCAACCCAAGTAACAAATCCAAATCCAAACCGATTAAAGGGTAGCTTGTGAGTTAGGAAGCTTGAGGAACCAAGAAATATCAAAGGGGGTGAAGGATCACTCTACCAACCCTTGTTTTTGAGGTACCAACATTTGATCATGATCTTTGTTGCTTTGAATCTTGCTTTAAGATGTGTTTTTAGCTTAAGTTTTGGTTTGATTTCATGATTATGCAAGTGGGTGTGATGAATTTGGAAGTTTTCCCCTTTTATATGATGAACTAGGGCTTGAGGAATTTCTGCCCAATTTGTTGTATGATGCTTGTATATTGCAATTAAGGTTGTATAAGGTGTTTTGGTAGTGATTAGAACAAGAAAATTGAGAAAGTTCCATTGGTTACAAAAAATTCCAGAATCTGGAAAATTTTCCCCATCATTCTGTCTGAATTTGTAACCCTATCGTAGAGGCCGAATTGGCCTTAGGTTAAAGAATGAAAGTTGTATAGAATGGTATTTTATAGGTTTCTAAAAAATTTCAGCTCAATCGGGAGCAACGTAGGTCGTGAAAAGTCCAAAATACCCTTACTGTTTTAAGTATTTCCCCAGCAGTCCGTTTCATCAGTTAGTCCAGTTTATCACGTTTTTTGACTAGGATACGTACTGATTTAGCTCTTGGCCAAAACATGAAAGTTGTAGTATTCTGACTTAGCTTTCAAATTCCTCAAAGAACACCTGAATCGGACTTTTGTAGCCTGAGATATGTTCATTCCAGTGTAATGCGGTTAAATAGCCGACGAGTTAGATTTTGGTTCTGTAATTTGAGGATTTGACTAAGTTGCATTAGAAACTGGACTAGGTGACCTTCATAAACATTGTAGCCCTATGTCTTAGCTTCGAAACGGCATAGGTTTTACCTCAATCCGATAAGCGTAGCCTTGGATATGTTATTTCCACATTCATACATCGAATCTGTCTTTTGCTAAATTGAATTTCTGCACTTGTTATTATTGTGATTCTTATTCTTATGATGTTGTGAGCCTATGGAACGGTTTTTGACTTGAATTGCTAATATGTGTGATGTTGGGCTTTGGTTGAGGAAAAATAATGAAGCCTAAATGGCTGGAAAATTAGGTAAACACAAAGGGCATGCTGCCCGAATTTTTACTCGAGAACTAGAAAACTATATTTGCAACTTGAGTGAAGGTTAAGTGATTATCACTTAAACTAGCGAGCACCTTTACTACTTTGTTATCGAGGGTTATACGTTAAAAACCTAAACGAACTTGTACCCTTGAGGAAAAGATATAATGGCCAATGTAAACTTGTATTTCCTTATACTTTCAACTCAAGTGTTGTTTTCCAAGTATATATACTACAAAAATCTTACGATTTGAAAAGCGAGCAAGTGTTTCACGAATGTCTTTCAAATGAATTTCAATTGGTTGATTCTTAATGAACGGAACGTTTAAGTTTCGAATCTTACTCGTGTTTCAAAGTTCTCAAATTAGATTTCTATCGCAGATCTGGACTTCAAACCTGGAGTATAGTTGAACGTGAATACTTGAAGCACTATATTTTGAGTGAGTGATCCCTCGACTGTTCCCAAAGTTACTTTTGAACTAATTCTTGCATTTATTACTCCATTGCATATCATTTGGTTTCGGGTGTGTGCCATGACATAATTTGGCTCCAATGAGTTCCTGGAAAGTCTTGTGCTTAGAACCAATGTCTCCACTATTGTTTACATATTCTTTGGAGCCCGATGGCTCTTTACTTCTGTTTCACGGTTACCTGATTTAAACGAGCATTGGAGATTTAAGTACAAGAACTTCACTGGCTCACATGAGCAATAAATGAACATTTGATTACTGCATCATGACATCATATCAATGCTTTATTGTGAAATATACTTGGCTGTTGATTTTACTGGTCACTCGCTGAGTTTCTAGCTCACCCCCTACTATCTTCTTCTCCCCACAGGGATCGAAGTAAAGGAAGAACTTGTTTTTGGATCTTTGTGTGGCTGGATGGCGTACATCTTGTATAGTTTAGTTCTGGTTTTTGTTTATGTACTTTTGGGCTTGTATAAATATTTGGAATTGAATCGGATGTAAATCTACATTTTACGTTTAGAACTAGTTTCCGCTTCGCTTATGATATGTAATTTTGGAGAATTGGATGTATTATTTGAGTTGTACCTTGTAATTCACTTGAGGAATGTAGTAAGTGAGTGAGTCCCGGCGAGAGCTGGGCAGGCGGCCCGCCGAACCCTCTGGTACGCCTTAGGGGGAGGTGGGGTCGTTACACAAATTACCTGATAGTAACAAAAGCTAAACTCTATGAAAATTATCTACATTAACCTAATTTTTAGTATTGGATGTTACGTTGCTTCTTAAAGATCTAGATACATTTTCACTTGGTACTTCACTAGCACTGTCAATAGTGGTTCTCACAACATGTTGCTTTCCCGTAACAGTCCCAAATGTCCATGTCCCGCCACATCCACTCACATTTGCAAACTGAGCTGGTGTCATACATGAGGGAACCTGTTAAACAAGGACAAATGTTAGTGATATCATAATGAATAAGGTTTGGAGCATAGGTGAATGATGAATAAAAGTGGATCCAGTTGACATTTCAACACCATTCCAATTTCCAATCCCACATAATGGATCATTTTTGGCACCTCTACCATGGCCTCTTCTTCTACCTCTAACTCGACTAATACCCCTTCCTCTATTGGCACCCTTGATATCCCTAGAACTGCTAGCTTCTAAATTTCTAGATGAGGTGGCTATTTCTTGTGGATTGTTATTAGCAACACCTGGTACCTGCAATAAAATGGATAATAAGATTAGAATGCAAAAATTGGACCTTCAATGATGAAACTAACAAGAAGTAATTGGTACTACCACTACCTGGTTTCTCTTAAACTTCCATTTCCTTACATATAAGCATCCGATATTTTTGCAGCCTCTAACATTGTGATCTGAATGACCACATGTGAGGACCCAAATTTTTTTCTTATTTTTATTTTATTTTACTGGTTTATTTGATTATTTATTCACCCGTTTATCCCAAATAATTTATTTCATCCGTTTCAGGTCCATTTGTATGCAAAAATGTCCCTTTTATAATTTTAAAACATTTTGTTAGCAAATTTAATTTCTCTACAGCTCGTTTAGCGAGAAATAATGAGTACACGTTGTGAGACCCCGAAAATTTACTTGTCTTTATAATCCTTATGTGAACTCACTTACCTTTGATTTTTGGTTGCTTTAATGGTTGAATTTGAGCCAAGGAACTGAATTTTGTTAAGAAAAGTTTCATAATCTCAAGTTGTTAGAAAATCTAGAAATTTTCGCAGGAGGTTCTACACAGCTTTCGGAAATTGGCTATAGCTTCGTATAGGAAAGCCGGAATTGAGTTCCGTTTGTTGCGTTTGAAACTAGACTCATAGAGCTTCCTACGGTGTAAAATTTAGAGTTTGATTCAATGTCTATAAATTCTAGGAAATTGGCAAATTTGACTGAAAATTCTGCCCTGCACAAGTACACATAGGAAAGTTGTAATAGCTTATGGCTCAATTTGGACCAACTTATGAGTTGAATCTCTTTGAGGTGTCCTCTAAAGATAATTAGTATTTGAAGTATAGGTTTTAACAGGCCAAGTTGTATGAATTTTTTATATTTATACCTCAAGTTATGATTTTTCTAAATTAAGGGTATTAGTTAGGGTTTTTGTGCATATTAGGGTTTTTGGTGTGTCTTTGGTGCATTTTCGTGGTGTGATCATTTGGTGAGGTGTGTGTACTAAATTTGGTGATTAAGAGTGAGTTTTAGATAAGAAAAAGTGTGTGATTAGAAGTAATAATAATAAGTTGGTGATTATAAGTGAAAAACCCTAGTACGTGCGAAATAACAAAAAATGGCCCGAACCGATGTGTGCTGTTCGTTACCGATTGAGTGCACCACTTGAACACTACTTTATTTCCTTCATCCCCTTGTTATTAATTGAGTAAAATCAGCCCTAAATATCTTCTCATTGCAGCCAAAAATTTGGACAAAAAAAACAAGAGAGAAAAGAAAATTTTGATTTCCAATCAAAGTGTGACACTTGTCAAACCTTTGACCAACTTAAACTTTCTTATCTTTTCTAGAGCTTTGTGTAAGTCCCAAAGATAACCAAGAGGGGGGGTGAATTGGGTTGTTCAAAATCTTAATCAGATTTAGGCAATTTTTGCTAAATTAAAATTTCCTTCTTTTCTAGTAATGATCAACCAAGTGGATTAGAAGACAAGAGCAATATTGATCAGAAACACAAGTATAAACAAGCAATGAGAATTTTATTAAACAGAAAAGTAAATTGGGGAATCAAACCAAGTGTCTACCAAGCTATCCTCAAACTTGAAGACCACACACTAGGAAGAGCAACTTCTCTTTGATGGAAGACGATCAACTAGATGTACAATAGAAAGAGCACTTCCTCCTTGCCCTAAGCCTCACTTAGTCAAGCTAAGAAGTTTTACAATCACTCTGAAAACCCTCAACAAAGCTACACTAAAGATCCTTTCAATCACAAAAGAAATGCTCACCAGATATTCACACCACTTTAAAACAAATCTAGCTTTGGAGACTATTTTCTAGCTAAAATATCTCTTGAGATCTTGTAAACAAAGTGTGCAAAAGTCCTTACTTCGTTCAGACCAGTTTGATTTTAAAGGGAACCAGAAATGGGCTTCATCAATGCTTCCAACGGATAGAAGGCAGCTGAAGAGTTAACTAGCCGTTGGGGCTGTCGGACGTCCGACGATCAAATCATCGTCCGAACCAATCGTCCGATGGCATCCAAGTTGACGTTCGGACGTCCGATGCGTCTTGATCGTCCGACACCGCAGCGTCCGATCGTAGGCAGAGAGTTGGCAAGTCAGCTTGGAATTTTTCGGACGTCCGATGCGGTTGATGAGCGTCCGATGGAGCTTCCTTCTTGATGCTCTTTATCCTTTCGGACGTCCGACAGATTCCTTTCGGCCGTCCGACGTGAGTATCCTGTTTTTGCTTCTTCTTTTGGTTGAAATGCATTTCATGACCTATTCATACCTGATTCTTTGATATGTAAAGACACTTATAATCGAAGAAGGTTAGATACATTTCAAAACACCAAGAATAGCAAAATTGTCATACTTAAAGGACAGTATCTTTGATTGGAACAAAACAATGACTAAATTCATTCATTTTATTCCAATCTTGTTTGCCACATCCAAAGCAACGTAGTCAGGAGATAAACGAACATATGCTTTCTTTGTTCCATCAGACCTGATCAAAGTGTTCACTTTCTTGGTTAGTATAAACATTTCAAATTACTTTGTGATCATCAAAACCAAGAATAACATTCTCCCCCTTTTTGATGATGACAAAACAAAGGTTTGAAATGAGATTTGATGATTTGAATAAAATCTCCCCCTTTCACAATAGACAAGAACTCCCCCTTTCTTAGTGAATCATAAACAATTTTGAAAAAAAACTCCCCCTCACTTGGCTGCCCAACCGAATTACACAATTATCCAATTATACAAGCCAATCCAATCAATCCAATATCAATCCAACATCATCAAATTCAATCCAATATCAATCTATAGATCCGGCCATCTCCCCCTTTTTGTCATCACAAAAGGGTAATCAATTACATCCATAAATGCAAACCACAGTCATTCACAAACACATTCATTACACCAATGAAAACCAAATTCATTATATTCACACAATCAGAATAGACAAACAAACATCCATCAAAATACTTAGACATCCATCAACACAGTACTTAAACATCCATCAAAACACACCAAAAGAAACTTAGAATATCCATTACATTTCATATTCATTGTTAAATACCACAAACACATAAATAAGATAAACAAAATGCAAATGTCCTAAATGATGAACTAAGTGGATCCAGGTGTCCTCCGAGAGAGCTGATATTGGTCAAGATCCTCCTCTTCAGTTTCTTCATCATCTTCAGCAGCCTCTTCAACTGGTGCCTTGCCTTTATCTGATGTAGAGGTGCCATGAGGAGTCACAGGGGTTGAAGAACCAGGATCCGGAATTGATGAACTTGGATCAGTGGGGTGTGACTCTTTGTCATGGGAAACTTCCTCAACCACAGGTGGAGGAAAAAGAAGATTCTTTTTGTCAAGAAAGGCAGTTTGTTGCTCAGAAGACATGGTGAGTATGAGACCATGTTCTAGAAGAAGAACATGCTGTTTGAGTTCTTGAAGAAGCTCAATTACTTCATTACTGGAAGAGGAAGATGCTTTAGTGGCAGACTTCCTAGGGTGAATGGGAGTGAGTGAAATGGGTGAAGGATCATGTGCAGTCTTGGACCTAAGTTCACTAGAAGATGCACCCTTATAAGCCCACAGATTATCTTTGAAAACAAGATTTTTCCTTTCAAAATACCCTTTTGTAAAGGCATAAGAAGATGCTTCTTTAGGACAAACACCTAGAATAGGGACTTTGTAAAACTCAAAAATCTTTTGAAGAAACTTTCCATAAGATAATTTTCTGCGAGAATCAGTGGCATAGCGAAGTAAGAACTTGCACATGACAAAACCAAAATCAATACGAATTTTTTCTTGAAAACAATAAAAGAGGTACAACTCCATTTTGTTTGCATCAGTTCTATGGCCATCAGTAGGCACAAGCAGGTTTGAAATGATAGAAAAAGCAATTAAATTCACAGGGGCCAGATCATTCAATTTAGCATCAGCAGGTGAGGAAAAACTTCTTTTGAAATAGGTTAACATTTTTGTCCCATCAAAATGATTTGCCACAGTCGGGAGCTCTTCATAGGAAAAGAAATTAGCAATCTTATCTTTGCATAAACGTTCAATGGTAGTATTTAAAATGGAGTTCACAATTTCAGAGTCAATGATTAAGTCTACCCCATTAACCCTGGAAAATATTTCAGTTGGGTCAGAACCTTTCCTTAGATTGGCAAAAAATTGATGCAACATATCAGGATAGTAGACATTTGGCATAGAAATAAGATGTGACCATTTCTGGAAAGCAAATAGACTCAGAATGGATTCTAAACCTATGGAGCGAAATTCAGAGGGGTTTACAGTTCTTTGAGGGATGACACCCTTCTGGGATATCCAGGAGTATTTGTCTTTCGCAGCATCATCAAAGAATGTAGGAGGAGGGACTGATTTAGGAGGCGGTTGAGAAGAGGTCCCCTGTCCAGATTCTGGTTGAGAAGTGAGTTGTGGAGTAGGTCGTGACATTTGACCCTTGATAGCTCCCCTTTTGAAGCGTTTGGATGTCCGTTTGACAGTGGGAAGATCCTCATCCATATCCCTGAGTGGATGCTTGCGTCCGGCAGTAACTTTTCCTCCCCTTAGATTCACCATTGCGCGAAATGTGTGGAATGAAGAATGCAAATGATGCACACAGCAGTAGGGAAGTGAATCGAACAAAAATTTTGGAACAAAAGACCTTGTACAAGATTTGACAGAGCGGTTATGAGAAGGTAGGGTTTTGAGGAAAATTTGGGAATGTGCGAAGTGATAGATGATTCTGTGAAATGATCAGGAAAAAATGACTCGCAATTGACCAGGAACTGTTTTGGTTGAGTCAATTTGGGAATGGGGGCTTCAGAATAATATGAATTTGGGAGTGAGAGACAAGAGGGTTTTCGTCCGAGAGAAAATGAAATGGGAAGAGTCTGAGGCAATTGAGGAAGAAAGTTGTTTTAAAAAATGAGCCGTTGCACTGTCGGACGGCCGAACGAAGTTGTGCGTCCGACATCTGCGTCCGAACAAGCGCAATCTGGAAAATGGCTGAAGAACATCATCGGACGTCCGTTCATCTTCTTTCGGACGTCCGAAGACCCAAAGAAAATTAAGATGATTTTTCGATTATTCCTAATTTTGATCTTAGATGAATGAACTGTTCTAATGGCAAAGCTTTTGTAAAAATATCAGCAAATTGATCTTTAGAACAAACATAATTTACACATATTTCACCTTTTTGAACAAGATCACGAATAAAGTGATGCTTTATATCTATGTGCTTTGTTCTAGAATGATGAATAGGATTTTTGGTCAAATTTATAGCACTAGTATTATCACAGAATACAGGCATGCAGTCATACAACAATCCAAAATCATTCAAAGTGTGCTTCATCCATAAAAGTTGAGCACAACATGCACTAGCGGCAATATATTCCGCTTCAGTTGTAGACAAAGATATTGCATTTTGCTTTTTGCTAAACCAAGAGACTAAACAATTTCCAAGAAAATGACAAGTTCCACTAGTACTCTTTCTATCCACACGACAACCTCCAAAATTAGCATCCGAATAACCGTATAGTGCAAACTCATTAGATCTAGCATACCAAAGACCATAGTCTAATGTACCTTTCAAATACCTAAAAATTCTTTTTACAGCATTCAAATGTGATTCTTTTGGACAAGATTGAAATCTAGCACACAAGCAAACAGCAAACATAATATCAGGTCTACTTGCGGTTAAATAGAGTAGGCTTCCGATCATACCTCTATATTGCTTTTCATCCACATGATTACCTTCTTCATCTTTGTCAAGCTTTGTAGAAGTGCACATTGGAGTTCCAACTTGCTTTGAGTCCTCCATGCCAAACCTTTTCAGCAACTCCTTGGTATATTTTGCTTGATTTATAAAAATTTCCTCTAGAGCTTGATGTATTTGAAGTCCAAGGAAGAAATTTAATTCTCCCATCATACTCATTTCAAATTCACTTTGCATAGTGGTGGAAAAATCCTTGCATAGATACTCATTAGTAGCACCAAAAATAATATCATCAACATATATTTGCACAATAAGAAGGTCATTCAACACTTGCTTAGTAAAAAGTGTGGTGTCCACAACACCCCTTTTGAAACCATTTTCAATCAAAAAACCACTTAGTCTTTCATACCAAGCTCTTGGAGCTTGTTTTAGACCATATAAAGCTTTAGATAGTTTAAACACATGACTTGGAAATTTTGTATTTTCAAAACCGGGGGGTTGATCCACATATACTTCTTGATCAATAAAACCATTTAAAAAGGCACTTTTAACATCCATTTGAAACAATTTGAAGCCTTTAAAGCATGCAAAAGCAAGAAGCATTCTAATGGATTCTAATCTTGCTACGGGAGCAAATGTTTCATCAAAATCAATTCCTTCTTCTTGTGCATATCCTTTAGCAACTAATCTGGCTTTATTTCTTACAACAACACCTTTATCATCTAACTTATTTCTAAAAATCCACTTTGTGCCAATGATAGGTTGATTTTGAGGTCTATCAACAAGTGTCCAAACTTCATTCCTCTCAAATTGATTAAGTTCTTCTTGCATTGCCAAAATCCAGTTTTCATCCTTTAAAGCATCATTGACATTTTTGGGTTCAAAAAGAGACACTAAAGCAAAATTGTCAATCAATTTTCTAGATGAGGAACGAGTGTTTACCTTCTCGGATGGATCACCAATTATAAGCTCTTTTGGATGATTTTGGCTGAATTTCCAAGCCTTGGGAAGATCTTTGAGTGAATCATCATTTTTGTCTTCATCTTCCTCTTCTTGATCATTATGAACTTCATTTTTCATTTCAGTTGCTGCTGGTTTAGAACTTCCTTCATTTCCAATTGACAGCTTTTCCACTCCTGCT